>NC_091559.1:1235579-1248079 GCF_042767895.1 Penaeus vannamei | reverse complement strand
ATCTATTAATGGAGTTTATCGTAATCTGTTTTTTTAAATCTCTGTTCATCACCATGAACGTGGATTTAAACATGAATATGGAATCTCTCTTAAACATGAACAGTAAATCTCTCTAAAACATGAACATAGAATCTCTTAAATCTCTCTTAAACAAGAACATGGAATCTCTCTTAAACATGAACATGGAATCTCTCTTAAATCTCTCTTAAACATGAACATGGAATCTCTCTTAAATCTCTATTAAAACATGAACATGGAATCTCTCTTAAATCTCTCTTAAACATGAACATGGAATCTCTCTTAAACATGAACATGGAATCTCTCTTAAACATGAACATGGAATCTCTCTTAAACATGAACATGGAATCTCTCTTAAATCTCTCTTAAACATGAACATGGAATCTCTCTTAAACATGAACATGGAATCTCTCTTAAACATGAACATGGAATCTCTCTAAAACATGAACATGAAATCTCTCTTAAACATGAACATGAAATCTCTCTTGAACATGAACATGGAATCTCTCTTAAACATGAACATGGAATCTCTCTAAAACATGAACATGAAATCTCTCTTAAACATGAACATGGAATCTCTCTTAAACATGAACATGGAATCTCTCTAAAACATGAACATGGAATCTCTCTTAAACATGAACATGAAATCTCTCTTAAACATGAACATGGAATCTCTCTTAAACATGAACATGGAATCTCTCTAAAACATGAACATGAAATCTCTCTTAAACATGAACATGGAATCTCTCTTAAACATGAACATGGAATCTCTCTAAAACATGAACATGGAATCTCTCTTAAATCTCTCTTAAACATGAACATGAAATCTCTCTTAAACATGAACATGAAATCTCTCTTAAAAATGAACAAGGAATCTCTCTTAAACATGAACATGGAATCTCTCTTAAACATGAACATGGAATCTCTCTTGAACATGCACAAGAAATCTCTCTTGAACATGAACATGGAATCTCTCTTAAACATGAACATGGAATCTCTCTTAGACATGAACATGGAATCTCTATTAAATCTCTCTTAAACATGAACATTTAATCTCTCTTAAACATGAACATGGAATCTCTCTTAAACATGAACATGGAATCTCTCATAAACATGAACATTTAATCTCTCTTAAACATAAACATGGAATCTCTCTTAAATCTCTCTTATACATGAACATGGAATCTCTCTTAAACATGAACATGAAATCTCTCTTGAATCTCTCTTAAACATGAACATTTAATCTCTCTTAAACATGAACATGGAATCTCTCTTAAACATGAACATGGAATCTCTCATAAACATGAACATTTAATCTCTCTTAAACATGAACATGGAATCCCTCTTAAATCTCTCTTAAACATGAACATGGAATCTCTCTTAAATCTCTCTTAAACATGAACAAGGAATCTCTCTTAAACATGAACATGGAATCTCTCTTAAATCTCTCTTAAACATGAACATGGAATCTCTCTTAAACATGAACATGGAATCTCTCTTATATCTCTCTCAAACATGAACATGGAATCTCTCTTAAATCTCTCTTAAACATGAACATGAAATCTCTCTTAAACATGAACATGGAATCTCTCTTAAATCTCTCTCAAACATGAACATGGAATCTCTCTTAAATCTCTCTTAAACATGAACATGAAATCTCTCTTAAACATGAACATGGAATCTCTCTTAAATCTCTCTTAAACATGAACATGGAATCTCTCTTAAACATGAACATGGAATCTCTCTTAAACATGAACATGAACATGGAATCTCTCTTAAACATGAACATGGAATCTCTCTTAAATCTCTCTTAAACATGAACATGGAATCTCTCTTAAACATGAACATGGAATCTCTCTTAAACATGAACATGAACATGGAATCTCTCTTAAACATGAACATGGAATCTCTCTTAAATCTCTCTTAAACATGAACATGGAATCTCCCTTAAACATGAACATGGAATCCTTCTTAAACATGAACATGGAATCTCTCTTAAACATGAACATGGAATCTCTCTTAAACATGAACATGGAATCCTTCTTAAACATGAACATGGAATCTCTCTTAAACATGAACATGGAATCTCTCTTAAACATGAACATGGAATCTCTCTTAAACATGAACATGGAATCTCTCTTAAACATGAACATGGAATCTCTCTTAAACATGAACATGGAATCTCTCTTAAATATGAACATGGAATCTCTCTTAAACATGAACATGGAATCTAATTTAAACATGAACATGGAATCTCTCTTAAATCTCTCTTAAACATGAACATGGAATCTCTCTTAAATCTCTCTTAAACATGAACATGGAATCTCTCTTAAACATGAACATGGAATCTAATTTAAACATGAACATGGAATCTCTCTTAAACATGAACATGGAATCTCTCTTAAACATGAACATGGAATCTCTCTTAAACATGAACATGGAATCTCTCTTAAACATGAACATGGAATCTAATTTAAACATGAACATGGAATCTCTCTTAAATCTCTCTTAAACATGAACATGGAATCTCTCTTAAATCTCTCTTAAACATGAACATGGAATCTCTCTTAAACATGAACATGGAATCTAATTTAAACATGAACATGGAATCTCTCTTAAATCTCTCTAAAACATGAACATGGAATCTCTCTTGAACATGAACATGGAATCTCTCTTAAACATGAACATGGAATCTCTCTTAAACATGAACATGGAATCTCTCTTAAACATGAACGTGGAATCTCTCTTAAATCTCTCTTAAACATGAACATGGAATCTCTCTTAAACATGAACATGGAATCTCTCTAAAACATGAACATGGAATCTCTCTCAAACATGAACATGGAATCTCTCTTAAATCTCTCTTAAACATGAACATGGAATCTCTCTTAAATCTCTCTTAAACATGAACATGGAATCTCTCTTAAACATGAACATGGAATCTCTCTTAAACATGAACATGGAATCTCTCTTAAACATGAACATGGAATATCTCTTAAATCTCTCTTAAACATGAACATGAAATCTCTCTTAAACATGAACATGGAATCTCTCTTAAACATGAACATGGAATCGCTCTCAAACATGAACATGGAATCTCTCTTAAACATGAACATGGAATCTCTCTTAAACATGAACATGGAATCTCTCTTAAACATGAACATGGAATCCCTCTTAAACATGAACATGGAATCTCTCTTAAACATGAACATAGAATCTCTCTTAAACATGAACATGGAATCTCTCTTAAACATGAACATAGAATCTCTCTTAAACATGAACATGGAATCTCTCTTAAACATGAACATGGAATCTCTCTTAAACATGAACATGGAATCTCTCTTAAACATGAACATGGAATCTCTCTTAAACATGAACATGGAATCTCTCTTAAGCATGAACATGGAATCTCTCTTAAATCTCTCTTAAACATGAACATGGAATCTCTCTAAAACATGAACATGGAATCTCTCTTAAACATGAACATGGAATCTCTCTTAGACATGAACATGGAATCTCTCTTAAACATGAACATGGAATCTCTCTTAAACATGAACATGGAATCTCTCTTAAGCATGAACATGGAATCTCTCTTAGACATGAACAAGTAATCTCTCTTAGACATGAACATGGAATCTCTCTTGGACATGAACATGGAATCTCTCTTAAACATGAACATGGAATCTCTCTTAAACATGAACATGGAATCCCTCTTAAACATGAACATAGAATCTCTCTTAGACATGAACATGGAATCTCTCTTGGACATGAACATGGAATCTCTCTTAAACATGAACATGGAATCTCTCTTAAACATGAACATTTAATCTCTCTTAAACATGAACATGGAATCTCTCTTAAGCATGAACATGGAATCTCTCTTAAACATGAACATGGAATCTAATTTAAACATGAACATGGAATCTCTCTTAAACATGAACATGGAATCTCTCTTAAACATGAACATGGAATCTCTCTTAAACATGAACATGGAATCTCTCTTAAACATGAACATGGAATCTCTCTTAAACATGAACATGGAATCTCTCTTAAACATGAACATGGAATCTCTCTTAAATCTCTTTAAAACATGAACATTTAATCTCTCTTAAACATGAACATGAAATCTCTCTCTATATTCTCTTGCGATTCTTCAGTCCTCGAAGAACCCGCTCTCCGCAAAGAGCCAAATCACAATTAACATTCAATTCAAAAGCCTTTCAGTAACCTATTGCAAATGATAATAATAATAATAATAATAATAATAATAATAATAATAATAATAATAATAATAATAATAATAATAACCTATTGCAAATGATAATAATAATAATAATGATAATAATAATAATAATAATAATAATAATAATAATAATAATAATAATAATAATAATAATAATGATAATAATAATAATAACCTAATGCAAATGATAATAGTAATAATAATAATAATAATAATAATAATAATGATAATAACCTAATGCAAATGATAACTGTCGTGAAAGGGTCCGACGCCCACGAGCAACCACGTGGCGTCCCCCTCGGTGTCCCTCGGTGTACTGTCTGCAAGAAGTCAATGGCATTGATTTAAGAGGCACAGCACGACGTCCTGTCAAAAGCGAAGACCGAAAAAAAAAGATTGAAAAAAAAGAAGAAAAAAGAATATGAAAGTGGATTTGAATCGGCGAGATGGAAAAGGGTTTGAGGCAGTGTAAAGCAGGCAAGAGAGAGAGAGAGAGAGAGAGAGAGAGAGAGAGAGAGAGAGAGAGAGAGAGAGAGAGAGAGAGAGAGAGAGAGAGAGAGAGAGAGAGAGAGGGGGGGGACGAGAGAGAGAGAGAGAGAGAGACAGACAGAGAGAGAAAAAGAGAGAGAGAGAGAGAGAGAGAGAGAGAGAGAGAGAGAGAGAGAGAGGATAGAGGGAACGAGAGAGGATAGAGGGAATGAGAGAGAGAGAGAGGATAGAGGGAACGAGAGAGAGAGAGAGAGAGAGACAGAGAGAGAGAGAGAGAGAGAGAGAGAGAGGATAGAGGGAACGAGAGAGAGAGAGAGAGTGGGAGGGGAGGGAGGGATACAGAAATGTGAAGATAGGTGTAGGGAGAGAGAGAGAGAGAGAGAGGAGAGAGGGAACGGGAGAGAGAGAGGGGGGGGGCACGGAAATGGTAGGATATGTGTAGAGGAAATGAGAGATGATGTAGGAAACGAGAAAGAGAGAGAGAGAGAGAGAGAGAGAGAGAGAGAGAGAGAGAGAGAGAGAGAGAGAGAGAGAGAGAGAGAGAGAGAGAGAGAGAGAGCGAGAAAGAGGGGTGGAGCAGAAGAAGAAGAAGGAATACGGAAATGTTATAATGTTATATGTGTAGAGGAAATAGAGGTTGAAATACAGCCAAAAAATAAAGCTCTTGTGCACTGCAAGTCGGGACGGAAACCTACCGAAATAAGATGCCAGTCAGAGTCAAAAAAAAAAAAAGAAAAAAGAAAGAAAAAAAAGAAAAAGAAGAAAAAGAAAAGAAGAACAAGAAAAAAAAATAATGATCTGCAATCTTCTGTTATTTATGAATAGAGAAAAGGGCTGAGGAAGCCGGGTACAGATCTCCAGAAGTACATTTAGGTAGTTATTTTGACTTTGAAATTCCTACAGCTGGCAGCGTAGCAAGGAGATCAGAGCGGATCTGATCGAGTATTTAGACGGCCCCCAAAAATGATTAGAAATGATTGAAAAAATGATTGGAAATGATTGAAAAAATGATTAGAAATGAATTTAAAAAATAGAAATGATTGCAAATCATTTTTAATGATTAGAGATGATTGGAAATTAATTTTTAAAATGATTAGAAATGATTGGAGATGATTGGAAATGGACGAGATCGCCCTTGAAGCGAACGAGAAGACGGAGGTGACGGAGACGGAAAAGCCGATAAAGCTGTCGGAAAAGAAGATGAAATGAAATAGGAAAAGGGAGTCTTGGAGATGGGACGGACCCAGATTGGGATTTCCTTGCCTTTCAAAAGGGAAGGAAATACTGGGTGATTTACGAAAGGGGAGAAAGAGGAAATGCCAGTAGGATTGGTTGCGATTTCGATACGAAGGAGAGAGAGAGAGGGAGGGAGGGAGAGGGAGGGAGGGGGGGGGGAGAGAGGGAGAGAGGGGGAGAGGGAGAGGGAGAGAGAGAGAGAGAGAGAGAGAAGGGGGCGGGGGAGGGAGGGAGAGAGAGAGGGGGGGGGGAGGAAGGGAGAGAGGGAGGGAGAGAGAGAGAGAGAGAGAGAGAGAGAGACGAGGGATAGAGAGAGAGAGAGAGAGAGAGAGAGATAGATAGATAGATAGAGAGAGAGAGAGAGAGAGAGAGAGAGAGAGAGAGAGGGAGGGAGGGAGGGAGGGAGGGAGGGAGGGAGGAAGAAGAAGGAGAGAGAAAGAGAGAGAGAGAGAGAGAGAGAGAGGAAGGAAGAGAGAGAGATAATAATAATGATAATAATGATAATATTGATATTAATGAGAATGATAGAAAACAAATTATACTGATAATAATAATGATAATAATAGTACTAATAGTAATAATGATAATAAGAATAAGAGCAATAATGATAATGGTGATAATAATAATGTTAATAATAATAATGACAATGATAACAAAAATTATAAAAAATGAAAATGAAAATGTTAATAATAACAATAAAAGAATATGAATAAAAATATTGGTAATAAAAATGACAGTAATGATAACGAAAAGAATCATGATGATGCTGTGATGATAATGATGATGATGATGATGCTGTGATGATAATGATGATGATGATGATGATGCTGTGATGATAATGATGATGATGATGCTGTGATGATAATGGTGATGATGATGCTGATAATAATAACAACAATAACTATGATGATAAAAAGGATAAACCAGGAAGCAACAAGCAGAATAAAATAAATTGAAGAACGATGTGAAAGAAGATGAGACCTAAAGGAATCTAGAATATGAATGACCGTGTCAAGAAAATCCGCGAAGGTTTTTGAAGGAGGGAAAGAAAATGAAATTCCTTGCTGAAATATGGTGCCTAGAAGGACGAGGGAGAATTGAAAATTGAAAATAATAAGAATAAGAATGTTTAAGAATAGCAGGAAGGAGAAATTGTGATGAGACTGTGAAATATGGTGTCTAGAAGGACGAGGAAAGAATTGAAAATTGAAAATAATAAGAATAAGAATGTTTAAGAATAGCAGGAAGGAGAAATTGTGATGAGACTGTGAAATATGGTGTCTAGAAGGACGAGGGAAGAATCGAAAATGAAAATAATAAGAATAAGAATTATTAATATGAATATATATAATAATAATAATAATGTAATAATAATAACATATATAATAATAATAATATAATAATTATAATAATAATAATAATAATAATAATAACAATAATAATAATAATAATAATATAATAATAATATAATAATAATATAATAATAATCATAATAATATATAATAATAATAATAATAGGAATAAGAATGTTTAAGAATAGCAGGAAGGAGAAATTGTGATGAGACTGTGAAATATGGTGTCTAGAAGGACGAGGAAATAATTGAAAATGAAAATAATAAGAATAAGAATTATTAATAGGAATATATATAATAATAATAATAATATAATAATAATAATAATATACATAATAATAATAATAATAATAATAATAATAATAATATAATAATAATAATAATAATAATAATAATAATAATAATAATAATAATAATAATAATAATAATAATAATAATAATAATAATAATATAATAATAATATAATAATAATTATAATAATATATAATAATAATAATAATAGGAATAAGAATGTTTAAGAATAGCAGGAAAGGAGATATTGTGATGAGACTGATAGAGAATAAAAGTCTGATAACAATAGGAACTGATTATAGTGAATAAATAGATTATTATGAGTATGAGAATATAACGAAAGAATGGTAATGCGATTGAAAACGAACATGAATATATTTAAACTAGAGTGAATTAGTGCGATAGAATTATTTTTTTCTTGGGATTTAAATGATCATAGAACATGATTTAAATGAACATAGAACATGATTTAAATGAACATAGAACATGATTTAAATGAACATAGAACATGATTTAAATGATCAGAACTTGATTTAAATGAACATAGAACATGATTTAAATGAGCATAGAACATGATTTAAATGAGCATAGAACATGATTTAAATGAGCATAGAACTTGATTTAAATGAGCAAAGAACATGATTTAAATGAGCAAAGAACATGATTTAAATGATCATAGAACATGGTTTAAATGAGCATAGAACATGATTTAAATGATCATAGAACATGGTTTAAATGAGCATAGAACATGATTTAAATGAGCATAGAACATGATTTAAATGAGCATAGAACATGATTTAAATGAGCATAGAACATGATTTAAATGAGCATAGAACTTGATTTAAATGAGCATAGAACATGATTTAAATGATCATAGAACATGATTTAAATGAGCATAGAACATGATTTAAATGAACATAGAACATGATTTAAATGAGCATAGAACATGATTTAAATGAACATAGAACATGATTTAAATGATCATAAAACATGATTTAAATGAGCATAGAACACGATTTAAATGAGCATAGAACATGATTTAAATGATCATAGAACATGATTTAAATGGGCATAGAACATGATTTAAATGAGCATAGAACATGGTTTAAATGAGCAGAGAACATGATTTAAATGAGCATAGTGTCGTGTCAATTACAGAGACCTCATAGTAGAGATTCACTAAAGCAGAATTGACAATAACAAAGAAATACCAGAATTGATTTTGGAGTAATGGACAGCGGAAAAGTAGAAATCAACAGACCGATGAGACAGGAATAAAACAGAGAATAAAGCTGTGAATGAAAATAAGAATAAACAACACCAAATAAGAATGAGAGCAACCATAATAAAGAAAAGGAGGCTATCAGTGAAAATTGACTTAGAGCAAATACATAGATAAGAAGAGCAATCACAATAAAGAGAATGAGGCTATTCGTGGAAATTGCCTTAGAATAAAAACATAAATAAGAATGAGAGGAAACATAATACAAAACAATGAGGTTATTATTAGAAATTGACTTCCTAGGACCTTGGGGTTAAGAAGGAGGAGACATCCTGGGGGGAACGATCACCTTCGGGAAGCGAAAGGTGCTCGTAATACCTGTCTTGGCTTCTGGGATACATGGAACAAAGTGGGTGGGTGGGGGAGGAGAGAAAGAGGAAAGAGAGAGGGGAAAGAGAGAGAGAGAGAGAGAGAAAGAGAGAGAGAGAGAGGGGATAAAGGGATAGAGGAGAGGGAGGGAAAGATTTATCTCTTTCTCTCTCTCTCTCTCTCTCTCTCTCTCTCTCTCTCTCTCTCTCTCTCTCTATATATATATATATATATATATATATATATATATATATATATATATATATATATATATATATATACCTCTTTTCTTTTCATTTTTTTCTATAATAATGGTATTAATGATAATAATGATAATGATAATAATAATGACAATAATAAGGATAATAATGATATTGATAACAGTAGTAAAAATAATGATAATATTGATGATGATGATGATATTGTAAGTTACAATAACAGCAACAACAACACCAATTATAGTAATGATATTGATGATAATAATAACAATAACAATGATAATGAAATAAAAAATGATTTTGACAGTGTTGACGATGATGGTGGTAACAATAACAATATTTATAATAATAATAACAATAATAATGATAATAATAATAATAATGATAATAATAATAATAATAATAATAATAATAATAATAATAATAATAATAATAATAATAATAATAATAATAATAATAATAATAATAATAATAATAATGATAATAATAATAATAATAATAATAAAAATGATAATCAGAATAATGACGATAATAATAATGACAATGATAATACCATTTTCTTATAATTTTCATTATTATCATTATTATTATTGTAATACTACTACTATTGTTAGTATTATTATCATAATTAGTTTTATTGTTATTATCATTATCTTTATTACCATTATTATGATGATGATAATGGTAGTAATGATAATAATAACATCAATAGTAATGTTATTAATAATGATTACAAGGATAATGATAATTATTGATAATAATTTTATCATTATGGTCAGCGTTATCATTATCTTAATTTTTATCATAATCATAATCAAAATTGTGATTTTCATTATTATCATTATTATCATTATTAATATAATCAACAATATTCCTATTAATAATATTATTATTACTGTCATTATTATCATCATCATTATTTTCCTTTTCCTGGTCATAGTTATTACTTTTGTTATCATTATCATTATTATTACTATATTCTATTGATGTTATTGTCATCATTATTATCATCATCATCATCATTATTATTGTTATCAATATCGTTATTATTATCATTATCATTATCATCCTTAGTAATAAAGATATTAACAAGAAAAATTCTGGTCATAATGATAATGATGATAACAATAATACTAATGAAATAAATAATAACAACATTATTACCATTATCATTATTATCATCATTATTATTTTTATTGTTAATGATAATAATACTGATGATGATGATGATGATTATGATATCATTATCATTATTGTTATCATTACTATTATCATAATCATTGCCATTATCATTAGTATTGTCATTACTATTAGTGTTATCATTACTTTTATCATTATTCTTTTTTAGTATTTAATTATCATTGTTATCATCCTTCTCATAAGCATGAGTATAATACTTTTGGTCAAATTTTCCATTTGTATTCTAAAATCATTTTCTTTGCTATCATTATAACTTTTATCATTATTGGTATTATTATTACTATTATTTTTATTATTTTTACTATTATTATCATTATTGTTTTTCATTAATATCATTATTATAATTTGTGGAATATCAATATCTGACATTATTCGGAGATTCACAGATTTTAGATAACAAAAAAGGCGAGAGTTAGCAGATATATATATATATATATATATATATATATATATATATATATATATATATATATATATATATATATATATATATATATATATTTTTTTTTTTTTTTTTTTTTTTTTTTTTTTTTTTTTTTTCTTTTTCTTTTCTTTTCTTTTTTTTTTCTTTTTTTTTCTACTTTTATATCTATGCCTATATTTGTTTATGCAATTATATGTCGATAGGTATATAGCAACTTTCTAAGCCCTTTTTGCATTTGGTTTTCGAGCAAGAGACAAAATAAATTCATTTGTGAACCCTTTTTAAATATATACATATATATAAACATATATATATAAATAAATTATTTCGTGTAACCATTTTACATCATAACTTTTCATATTTCTTCATTTCCTTTGTTTTTGTGACTATTATATAAATAAATTATTTCGTGTAACCATTTTACATCATAACTTTCCATATTTCTTCATTTCCTTTTTTTTTTGTGACAATGAACACGAAGATTAAAAGATCGAGATAAGAGGATTGGACACCGACACTTTCCGAGCCCTGGGAATCGTCGTTGCAAAGCTCCGCCTGCGAAAGAACTTATCTTTTGCAACATCAGTTTTTTTTTAATCTATTTATTTATTTATTTATCTGTTTCCTTCCCACTCACATTTTAATTTTATTCAGTTTTTATTTTTTTATTTTTTTCTGATTCCTTCCCACTCACATCCTAATTTTATTCAGTTTTTATTTATTTATTTATTTATTTATTTATTTATTTATTTTTCATCTGATTCCTTCCCACTCACATTTTAATTTTATTCAGTTTTTATTTTTTTATTTATTTTTTGTTTTTTTCATCTGTTTCCTTCCCACTCACATTTTAATTTTATTCAGTTTTTATTTATTCATTTCTTGTTTTTGTTTTTTTCATGTTTCCTTCCCACTCACATTTTAATTTTATTCAATGTTTATTTATTCATTTATTTCTTTATTTATTTTTCATCTAATTCCTTCCCACTCACATTTTAACTTTATTCAGTTTTTATCTATTCATTTATTTATTTGTTTATTCATTTCATATGTTTCCTTCCCACTCACATTTTAATTTTATTCAGTTTTTATTTATATTATTTATTTATTTATTTATTTTTCATCTGTTTCCTTCCCACTCACATCTTAATTTTATTCAGTTTTTATTTATTTATTTATTTATTTATTTATTCGTCTGATTCCTTCCCACTCACATCCTAATTTTATTCAGTTTTTATTTATTTATTTATTTATCTATTTATTTATTTTTCATCTGATTCCTTCCCACTCACATCCTAATTTTATTCAGTTTTTATTTATTTATTTTATTTTATTCTTTTTTTTCATCTGATTCCTTCCCACTCACATTTTAATTTTATTCAGTTTTTATTTATTTTTTTATTTTTATTTATTTATTTATTTTTTTTTTTTCATCTGA
>NC_091559.1:1233755-1235079 GCF_042767895.1 Penaeus vannamei | reverse complement strand
CTGGCTATCTGTCTGGTTATGTATCTGTTTATCTATTTCTCTCTCTCTATCTCTCTCTCTCCTCTCACTCTCTCTCTCTCTCTCTCTCTCTCTCTCCTCTCTCTCTCTCCTCTCTTCTCTCTCTCTCTCTCTCACTCTCTCTCTCTCTCTCTCTCTCTCTCTCTCTCTTCTCTCTCTCTCTCTCTCTCTCTGTCTCTCTCTCTCTCTCTCTCTCTCTCTCTCTCTCTCTCTCTCTCTCTCTCTCTCCCTCTCTCTCTCTCTCTCCTTCAATATCTCGTACCCATATATCAAAAACAAAAGGTTGTTTAAACACATACACACCAGTCGACAACAAGGCGTTCTTCGAAGCACATCGCAAACACGAGTTATTAGCAAGTGAAAAGGGAATATACTTTGAGATATTAAGAACAAACTACGGGTAGAATTTGTTCTCGTCATCGGACATTCGTTCATACAGAATGATAAACAATATTGTCAATTTCATACTTCCAGGAAAATGCTGGTGGATAAACGAGGAAGAGGAGGAGGAGGATTATACGGAGGAGGGGAATGGAAAGGAAGACGGAAAGAAGACGCAATGGGAGGCGGAAGATGAGGAGATGGAAGGTGGAAAGGGATAATGAGACTAGAAATATGCTTATGGGTTATTAGACTCGACCCTCTGTCGGTCGAAGGAACAAAGAAGAAGTCAAAAGAATGAGTAAAGAAGAAAAAAAAGAGGAGAGAGATGAGGAAATGGATAGCGAAGAAGAAAAAGGCTTTGTCTAGATGGGGCGAGTGGTATGCCTGAGTCCATGGTACGAGAGTCTCCAGCGAACTAGTGGAAAACGGGCACCGAGGATGAATATCGTCAATTTCACAATTGTTTACCTTTTATTATCTTACCTGCAGGACAGCGTCGCGTGAACTGATATGCAATTCTGAGTCCAGTCTTGCGTGATATCTACTAGTGACGTCACGTCCTTGTAGATTAGCCGTGCCGTCGATACTGACGTCATGAATCGTGAATATGCAGCCACTGACGGGGTTTCATGTTCACAAGAGAGAAGCCATTGCTCTGGCTTGGGGGCGCAGATACCCCCGGGGTCTTAAAAGCTCTGGCAGTTCTGCTCTCTCCCTCCTTCTACCTCGGAACCCGTTATGTCCTTTGCAACATAAGGTCTTGGAACCTGTTATACTTGGCAACATAAGGACTTGGAACCTGTTATCACACTTGGCAACATAAGGACTTGGAACCTGTTATCACACTTCGCAACATAAGGTCTTGGAACCTGTTATCACACTTGGCAACATAAGGACTTGGAACCTGTTATCACACTTCGCA
>NC_091559.1:1198755-1218755 GCF_042767895.1 Penaeus vannamei | reverse complement strand
TGAATAAAGAAAAGACATTTTTCCAATTGTTTATAATGCAATTTGATATTAATTATTACTATGATTCCTTTAGGACTTTGACTCTTTAGCGTCAGTAGATGAAAATAGGTCTTGTGTATTCCTGTGTGTATTCCTGCGTATTATAAACTTACCTTGATATAGACCTCTAGATATAATTTTTCTAACATTTGTTTGGTTAAGTGATACAATTTTTTACATTAATCTATTAAATTATGATCATATAGACAATTTTTTACATCTCTCTCTTAAGATTATGATCATATAGCCAATATCCTTGCAACTCACTCATAATATAAATATATATATATATATATATATATATATATATATATATATATATATATATATATATATATATATATATATATATATATATATATATATATATATATATATATATATATATATATATATATACTAGCAACATATGTATATATATAACTCTCTCTCTCTTTCTCTCTCTTCTCTCTTTCTCTCTTTCTCTCTTTCTCTCTTCTCTCTCTTCTCTCTTTCTCTCTTTCTCTCTATATATATATATATATATATATATATATATGTATATCAATCAACTTATATGTATATATATATGTCTCTATATATATATATATATATATATATATATATATATATATATATATATATATATATATATATATATATATATATATATATATATATATATATATATATATATATATATCATATATATATACACACACACACACACACACACACACACACACACACACACACACACACACACACACACACACACACACACACACACACACAAAATTTATTCAAAACCTAATTTGTTGTTACTGGGCAAGATAGAGCTGAAGCTCAAGAGCACCGAGTGAACAAGGGCAGTGAGCAGCGCTTTCCTTGATCTTTTTCCTATTAGTGGTGTTACCATTCATGTCTGAATATTATTTCTTACACCAATAACTGCAACTTTTAATCCTCCACAAGAATACCATCTTCAATTTACTTTAACTTAGTGTATCTATACTGTAAAGATTAACTGCTATTATTTTTTATGATTATTGACTCCGATATGATAAAGAAGAATGCTAAAAATAGAGAGAGAGAAAGAAGGAAAGAAAGAAAGAAAGAAAGAAAGAAAGAAAGAAAGACAGAGAGTGGGAAATGGAAATGGTGATGGAGATGGAGAGAGATTGAGAGATGGAGATCAAGAGAAAGAGGGAGATTAAGATTTTTTTCTTTCTTTCTTTCTTTTTTTTTTTCTTTGTTACATGTTTGTGTGCAGAGGCTTTAAATTTACCTTCCCCCACACATACACACATAAAGTAAATTCTTCACCTTGCTCACTCATACCTCATTGACATAATGCATGTAATTTTTTGTTTTGTTTTGTTTTGCTTTGTTTTTTTCCTTTTTGTTTTACTCCTTTTCCTTACGATCTCCCCATTGCAGAATCAAGCAAAGTACAACAGTCTAGGAGTTAACCCACAAGACGTCAAATGTGACTGCATTGGTCCTCCTGATCGGGGGTCAAACCTTCGAAAAGTCAGGTACTACATCCCCCCCAACGAAACGTCTCTGGAACAGCGGTACAGAGAAGCGAGGGAAGCAACACAGGACTGGAACCAAACCTTTTGGGCTTCTCATAATTCTAAATTCAAACAGGTAAGTAAGCTATTGTTGCCGCCTGCTCCTCATTCTGTTCTTATTATAATTGCCAGTTTTATTGACATTCTTGTTCTAATCAACTTTTTTGTAGACTTATTTTTCTACGGAGTTGCTGGAATATGCATATTCTATACGTTTTTAAATTTTGGTATATTAAATTTTGGAGAATAAGCAAGAGAGCTGTTTTGACAAGAAGGATTTTAAGAAGCTGGTGCTTAGAGGGAAATCTACATACCATATCCAATGTAATTTTAATTTATTAATTGTCTTTACGGATAAATTGTTCTACAAATGCTTCGTAACCAACAAGTCACTCAGTAGCCGTTAACCTATTAACACTGGGAGGGCAAATGTACGTGTCATATCCACTGTGGTTTTAGTTTATAAATTTTCTTCTTATATAGGTCACTATACAAAAGCCTAGCAATAAATAAGTAAAATAGTCCTACCAGACCTCAACTGATTTCCTCATTCTGTGAATTTTTATTATAGAAGTTTTGTTTTTCTAATGCTTTTAACATCATAACTATTAGTAGTAGTATGAATATTAGTATTAGTATTATTGTTATTTTTGTTGTTATTATTATTGTTATTATTATTATTATTATTATTATTATTATTATTATTATTATTATTATTATTATTATTATTATTATTATTATTATTATTATTATTGTTGTTATTATTGTTATTATTGTATGTTATTTTTATTATTGTTATAATCATTGTTATTATTATTATTATTGTTATTGTTGTTGTTGTTGTTATTGTTATTGTTATTGATATTATCATTATCATTATTTTTTATTAATATTATTATTGTTATTATTATTATTATTATTATCATTATTATTATCATTATTATTTTTATTATTATAACCATACTAACAGCAGTGAAAAGGAAAAATGAAGAATATAAAAGTCAAGGAAATGTTTAAACAGTTGAGACTAGGCTTCTGTATGTAAACTAATAACACAGTGGTTATTCCATGTATTTTTGCTCTCAGCATCAGTGGAGCAATTCATTCTATAACAGTCAATATGATTTTATTTTTCTAAAGTATGGCATAATGGGTTTCCTTCCTGTAAAAAAAGAAAGAAAGAAAGAAAGAAAGAAAATAAATGTATGTATATGTATATATATATATATATATATATATATATATATTATATATTATATATTATATATTATATATTATATATATATATATATATATATATATATATTGAGATGGCAATAAAGAATCTTGAGATTCTTGGCAAAATAATTCCCTGCTTAAAATGCCTATAGTTTCAATGAACTTTTCAATATCTAATATAATGTCTTCATTTTGTAATGTGAGTAGAGCATGTTCATGTTCTTTATACCCATGAATGTGTGTGTATAGTTGATATTCGGGATATGAAAACAGGATTGGAAGCTGAATTAGCAGTGACAACCAAAAACTGATTAACTCGAGACATTATAATCTCTTTTTTTCATTTCACCTTTTATCTTCTTTAGGAATGGAGGCTATATCGGCAGCAACAGTTTTCTTTCATTTACTAAACCAAAAACTAATTCACTTGAAACACTTTGATCTCTCAATATTTCACTTTTTTTTCTCTTCGTTCCCACAAGATGAAGGAAGAATTCGTACAGATGCGGCTAAAGGAGAAGTACGGCAGCCAAGCAACTGAACGCAGGACTCTCTCAGCTGATGAAATGGCCGTGTTCTACAAACAGTTCCTCGATGACCACAGGGTAATACATCAAGAGTACAATAGAGAGTGGTACAAAAAAAATGCAAATAATATTCTCTTAGCTGCGCGAGTCTGGATGCAGCAGAAAGGGAGATCTCGTTGAGAAATCCCAATGAATCATGAACATTTTGTAGATATTTGTATTGTGAGAAACATGTTTTTGCCCGTGTATATGTGAGCAGACTATGTAATGATAATATTATCCATGTCTATAGAGTAATCTTTGCTCTTCGTTTATGGTTTTTACTACAGCCTTAGTGCATAACAATTGCTGTGATAAGTTTGGTTATTTGCTGTGAATAATCCAAACCTTTTCAAAACCAAAAAGAGAAAAAAACTATTTGTTTTGAACAGCTTGTAATAACATGATTATTTCTTTCTGTTGTGGTTGATATAGAGTTTACATAACTTTTTATTTACTGAATGGCATTGTGAAATATTTTCTTGTATAAGCTGGTGTATGTATATGTAAAGTATATAAAATCTTGAATAAAATAATTTCTTTAAATGTCTTTTTACTTACTTTTTTATATACAAAAAATCATCTTAATTTCGTAGAATAAAGGAAAGATGCTTTGATGAATTTCTGAAAATAGGTGTTAATACATAGTGGAAGTAAAGGAATCATATAAGTTACATCCATCAAATGTAGTAAGTGAATATATGTGGTTAGGCTTTTCTAAATAAAGTAATAGATTATGATTGAATGAAATGATAAAGATCAAATTTTTACACATAAAACCATCTGGTCCGAATTTATAATTACAATTTTAGAGGGCCTAACATATTTTTGGCATAGCAATGATTACTCAAAACCAAGCATGTGTTCTAACGAGGCTCATGAAAACTATTAGCACAATCGATTTATTCATAAATGTATATGTGTGTAGGTATTTGTATGTGTGGCTGTGCACACACGAATGTGTGTGTGATTGTATGTGTTAGCATTACTATAATTACTGTTTCTGCAATGATTACTATTGTTTTCTTCATTATTCCTATTCTACTACAAATATTGTAATTATGAATGTCAGTATCATCATTTTTTTTTTTCATCAGCATCATAAAAGTACTTTAAAAAATAAAGGGAATACAGGAAAGCATATGATAGGACATGGACTGTAACATTGTGCAAGCAGACATGTTCTGTAATTTAGAATGTGGATATAGAAAGCTGGAAAGAAAACTTTTTTCTATTTATTTAATTTTTCACATGGTACATTATACATGGAAATATATACATTATAAAATTACCATCCACTGTACATTTAAGAATATATATGTTTATGTGTATGTATATATATACAATCTTGAAAGATATCTTCACAAATTTTCCAGTGCTACATCTATTAGACTTTTAGAACTACTCCATTTGGTAGAAAAGTGAAAAAGAATAACCAAGGTTTGTTCTGTTATTTCCCGGATAAAGGAAAGTGCTGCAGTAATGACAACCAGTTTTTGTGCTTCTGTAGGATGATTTTTCTTAGATATTCTTTCAAGAGACTAATAATCATCCACACCATAACTATACTTTATGAAAATGCTTAAGTCTTTATTACATTTCCGAGTCCACATTCTGCAGATATCAAGTATTTGGGTTCCTGTTGAAGAGTTATTATATATGTGAATGTATCAATTTCAGGGAAACCTGCAGTACTATTCTTTTTTTTCTTTGAAGTAAGGTCTTCTTTTCATTTGTTTAAGATTTATTTTATATTTCTGAATATTAGTAATTGAAGGCCAGTCAGGATTTATAAAGATGAGTGCATGCTTCTTCTTCACTACCTTACTTCACCATACAGTGTTTGGTTTTCTTCTAACTTGTACAAATAGTCCTCTAATAAGTATTTCTCTTAGTTACATAGGCAAGTATTGAAATAAGTACATACACGATGCACCATCTGCCATCTCTTTTAAAACATTTATGTGATCTGTAGAGGGGTCATACTTATGAAAGTTATCATATGAAACTAAAGCAACTAATTTTGCTATGTGTGGATAAATGCACTTTGTACAATATATGGGTTTATTGCGCATGCTATCTTGATAATGAAATAATAACATTAACTACAGCTGTCTAAGATTATTTCTAAATTCCTAAATGCTAGAAACAGGTAGACTAATCATGTTTACTAGATATTGTATATGGAATGATAAGCTAAAGCTATAAGAACTTAGTACATAATATTTGATTTGACATATTAGCATACTGTAGAAAACATATATGCCGCATGTCAGTCTACTGAGGTATATTAGTTCTCTGTGATAAGGAATATAGATTTTATTCGTCAATATGTACTTTACTTTCATTTTCGTCTGATAAAAAAGCTGCCACACAAGACAAAAATTACATAAATGCCTTTTGTGAATATCTCTGCCCTGATGCTTCCTTGTCGTAAGTCTAAGAATAAATTTCTAGTTAATATATGTATATATATATATATATATATATATATATATATATATATATATATATATATATATATATATATATATATATATACAAACTTTCAGATAAACTTTATTCTTCGTTGTGTCAACCAGTCTCTTACAAATATCCGAGGTTTATTTACTAAATCTTGTACAATATTATTCGTCAAATTGATGGCAAGAAAAGAGAAAAAAATTCTTGTGTTGTACTACATTCATATAACTTAAAGAATGAACATATGTGTGTGTGTGTGTGTGTGTGTGTGTGTGTGTGTGTGTGTGTGTGTGTGTGTGTGTGTGTGTGTGTGTGTGTGTGTGTGTGTGTGTGTGTGTGTGTGTGTGCATGTGTGTGTGTGTGTGTGTGTGTGTGTACATATGTAGGTATTTGTGGTTTGATTTTATTTGTTTTGATTAAAGCCATTTTGATATAAACAGGTTCCTTAGCGTAATTCATTTTGATTCTAGTTTTCCTCTTCTTAAAAGAAATAAATGTGTTTTTACATTGGACTTTACTCTTCATAACAACATGTAGTCACATATATATTATCTTTATCATTTATTGTGTTACTTAATTAAGTACAATGTTTAAGCACCTTTACAGCATCACTCTGCACTCACAGATCACAGCTCACGCAAGCTATAAGGACCTGCACACAGCCTTTCTTGAGAATCAACATTTATTTTATTTAGTACATCAGCCTGTCTGGTAGTATTTGTTAAGGAGCTTATATCCTTTGTTACAGTCTGTGTTATATCTGACACAAAATCGTGAAATATATCGGAGTAAATGTGAATAATATCAGTTTTACTAATAAAGCGCTTGAGTATAGAAAAACAAAAATGGATATCTTGATGATTGTAATCCATAGTGTCATATCGGAATATATTCATGGAAATAAAGTATATAGAATGCAAGGAAAAAAGTTTAGGTGTCAACTTGTCAAAACAAGGATGAGGCAGACAGCCCTGCAGGATTAGGAAAGATAGAAGGAAGACCAGTATATGTAAACTCATCCTATTAAAATCTCTTTCCCCGGGTGCCTCAAGACTACCTAACGTGACGCTGGGAATGGCGTTCCTTCTGGATGTTCTTCTTGGAGATTAGAGGAATTTTCTTTGGAGACCTTCGGGGCTTCTTGTTAAACTTTGGAGACCAGCTGATATTCCAGGGGTTATTGATGGCACGATGGTATCGGCTGTATTGTTTCCAACGGAGAATCTGCGTGAACTCCACACCAGTCCGGACCAGGTCTTTGCAGAAGCGCCGATGTCTGGAAGCAAAAGGTAGGTTTCTTACCTTAATTTTTTGCATGTATCAGTTTCTCTTTCTTTCCCTACACTTCTTCTCCCTACCCTTCTCCCTCTTCTTCTCCCCCTCATTCTCCCTCTCCCTCACCTCCTCCAATCTCTCGCATCCCCTTCTTCCTCCCCTCTCCCTTTCCCACTCCTTCCCCTCTCCCTCTCACACTCTCTACCCTTTCCCTCTCCCCCTCTCCCACTCCTTCCCTTCTCCCTCTCCCACTCTCTATCCTCTCCCTCTCCACCTCTCCCTCTCCTTCTCTCTTTCTCTCCCTCTCCCAATCTCTACCCTCTCCCTCTCCCCCTTTCCCACTCCTTCCCCTCTCCCTTTCCCACTCTCTACCCTTTCCCTCTCCCCCTCTCCTTCTCTCTTCCTCTCCCTTTCCGTTTCCCCTTCCTCTCTCCCTTTACACCATCTTGTAACACAGCTTTCATCCTAAACACTTACCTCATTGACCCATTGCTTTGGACTTGGTACTGTACCACATACTGCTGCTCCTTCTCAGAGCCTGAACCTTGTTTCTTTGGTGGAGCCTCTTTCATGCCACAGTCACGCCACATCTGAAAGGTAGAAGGAGGACTCAGATATCTGGAGTGGATTACACAGGAGAATAGGCTATAATTACTTAGTCATTTGGAGTTAGACTTGGATTTCTGCTGTGGATTGCACAGGAGAATAGGCTATAATTACTTAGTCATTTGAAGTTAGACTCAGATTTCTGTAGTGGATTACACAGGAGAATGGGATATAATTACTTAGTCATTTGGAGTTAGACTTGGATTTCCGTTGTGGATTACACAGGAGAATGGGCTATAATTACTTAGTCATTTGAAGTTAGACTTGGATTTCTGTTGTGGATTACACAGGAGAATGGGCTATAATTACTTAGGTAAAGTCATTTGAAGTTAGACTTGGATTTCTGTCGTGGATTACACAGGAGAATGGGCTATAATTACTTAGTCATTTGAAGTTAGACTTGGATTTCTGTTGTGGATTACACAGGAGAATAGGCTATAATTACTTAGTCATTTGGAGTTGGACTTGGATTTCTATTGTGGATTACACAGGAGAATGGGCTATAATTACTTAGTCATTTAAAGTTAGACTTGGATTTCTATTGTGGATTATACAGGGTCATGTTGCCATAAATACTTAGTCATTTGAAGTTAGACTTGGATTTTTGTAGTGGATTACACAGGAGAATGGGCTATAATTACTTAGTCATTTGAAGTTTGACTTGGATTTCTGTTGTGGATTACACAGGAGAATGGGCTATAATTACTTAGTCATTTGGAGTTAGACTCAGATTTCTGCTGTGGATTACACAAGATCATGTTGCCATAAATACTTAGGTATGATCATATAGAGTGTTTTTTTATGTGTATATATCAGTAAACACATTGGGGTACTGTGAAGATGTAGGCCTTTGCTCAATTTTTTAAAATGTAAGTTCCTTAACATTTCATTGTATTTTTAATTTATCTATATTATACTAAACATTGAAGGCGAGATTATTATGAGGACAGTTTCTTTAAAATGTTGATACATTTCCCACATAATGCATGCTGTCATTATCTACCATACAAATAATTCTGGATGGATATCTCATTTCATTTAGATACAAAAATAAATATTTTAAATTTTGTCTGTAGTTGTTCCTATATAGCATAAACAAAAAAGTAAATGAAATATGCATAAATGTTTCATTCTTTTCTCTCTCTCCTTCTGTCTGTCTGTCTGTCTCTCTCTCTTTCTCTCTTTTTCTATCAATCTATCTAATGATCTCTCTCTCCCTCTCTCTTTCTTTTTCTCCATCAATCAATCTCTCTCTCTCTCTCTCTCTCTCTCTCTCTCTCTCTCTCTCTCTCTCTCTCTCTCTCTCTCTCTCACTCTCTCTCTCTCTCTCTCTCTCTCTCTCACACACACACACACACACACACACACACACTCACACACACACACACACACACAGACATACACACACACTCTCTCTCTCTCTATCTCTCTCTCTCTCCATATATATATATATATATATATATATATATATATATATATATATATATATATATATATATATATATGCACACACGCGCACAATCATATACATATTAATGTAGCAATCCATTCAGATACTAATATACTCTCTCTCTCTCTCTTTCTCTCACTGTCTGTCTGTCTCTGTCTCTGTCTCTCTCTCTCTCTCTCTCTCTTTCTCTATCAATCAATCTATCTAATGCTCTCTCTCTCTCGCTCTGTCTGTCTTTCTCTCTCTCTCTCTCTCTCTCTCTCTCTCTCTCTCTATATATATATATATATATATATATATATATATATATATATATATCTATCTATCTATCTATCTATCTATCTATCTATCTATCTATCTATATATATCTATATCTATATCTATCTATCTATCTATCTATCTATGTATCTATCTATCTATCTATCTATCTATCTATCTATATATATATATATATATATATATATATATATATATATATATATATATATATATATATATATATATATGCACACACACGCACACAATCATATACATATTAATGTAGCAATCCATTAAGATACTGATATACTCTCTCTCTCTCTCTCTCTCTCTCTCTCTCTCTCTCTCTCTCTCTCTCTCTCTCTCTCTCTCTCTATATATATATATATATATATATATATATATATATATATATATATATATATATATATATATATATATATATATATATATATGCACATACACACACAATCATATTCATATTAATGTAGCAATCCATTTAGATACTGATATACTCTCTCCCGCAACCCGAGTGTGTTACCTTGTCCCTATATTCGCGTAGACTGACCACCTCCTCTTCCATACGAGTCCGCCCAAACGCCTCCACTTGCTTGTCGAACCTGTGGGCGAGGGGGGGAAGGGGGGGGTTATGTGGTGCGTTTAGATATTGTATATATATATGCATACGTGTATATGTGTATATATATACGTATATGTATATGCATGCGAATATGCATATCTGTTTAAAGATATGGATGAATTCGTATGGGCATACATGGATGTATGTGTAATTGCACGCGCACACATGCTTGCACATACACGCACACACACACACACACACACGCGCGCGCACACACACACACACACACACACACACACACACACACACACACACACACACACACACGTACATACACCCACCCACCCACACACACCCACACGTACATACACCCACCCCCACACACACGTACATACACCCACACACCCACACACACCCACACGTACATACACCCACCCACACACACACACGTACATACACCCCCCCCACACACACGTACATACCCCCCCACACGCACACATACATCCACCCCTCCCCCCCCACACACACACACACGTACACACACGCACTCCATCCCGCCGCCGCCGCCGCCGCCCCCGCCGCCGTCAATACCCGCCCGCAGCGCCGCAGTTTACGCAAGCACGCGCGCCCACAGCTGCACCGCAGTCACCTGGCGCTCGGACTTCCCCTCGCGGCTATTGATCTAAAATGCGTCACACGATTCTCTGGCTGCTGCTACTCCCCCTCTCGAGGCCCACTCCCCCGCTTCCCTCTCTCCCCTCTCCCCTCTCCTCTCTCCCCTCTCCTCTACCCCCGCTTGGTGGCTCCGATCCTGTCTACCCCTTTTCGTCTCTGCTTCTCTTCTTTTTGTCTGTTTCTCTTCGTCCCTTTTTCCTTTCTTTCTCTTCTTCCCTTTTTCTCTCTTTCTCTTCTCCCCTTTTCTTCTATTTCCCTTCTTCCGTTTCCCCTCCCTCTCGAGGCGCACTCCCCCGCTTCCCTCTCTCCCCTCTCCCCTCTCTCCTCTCCTCTCCTCTCTCCCCGTTGGTGGCTCCGATTCTGTCTACCCCTTTTCGTCACTCCTTCTCTTCTCTTCTTTTTGTCTGTTTCTTTTCTTTCCTTTTTCTCTCTTTCTTCCCTTTTTCTCTCTTTCTCTTCTTCCCTTTTTGTCTCTTTCCTTCTTCCGTTTCCCTTCCCCCTCGAGGCCCACTCCCCCGTTTCCCTCTCTACCGTCTCCCCTCTTCTCTCCCCCCCCTTGGTGGCTCCGATTCTGTCTACACTTTTTGGTCTTTCCTTCTCTTCTTTTCTTCTCTCCGTCTTCCCCTTTTCTCTCTTTTTCCATTCTTCCCTTTTCCTCTCTTCCCCTTCTTCCCTTTCCCCTCCCCCTAAGTGGCCCCGACACCGTCTCCCCTTTTCCTGTCTTTTTCTTCTCCCCTTTTCTCTCCTTCCTTCTCCCCTTTTCCTCTCTTTCCTTCTCCCCCATTTTCTGTCTTTCTCTTCTTCCGTTTCCCTTTTATCCTTCTTCCCGTCGAGCATCATCCTGGAAGGGTAGTGGTTTAGTGTGGTAATAATCTCCTCCTCTTCCCCTTCATTCCTGCTCTACCCCTTCCCTTCCCCTTTCCCTTCTCCATCCCATCCCCTTCCCTTTCCCTATCCCTTCCCCTATTCCTGCCTCCCCTTTTCCTTGTATTCTTGCTCTGGATTTTCCCTTTCTCTTTCCATTTCCCTTCCCTTCCCTTTCACTTCTCTTTAACTTCCCAATCCCTTTCCTTCCCTTTCACTTCCTCATTCTCTTCTCCCTTCCTCTTCCTCATCCCCTCCCCCCTATCCCTCCTCACCTGTCCCTCCCCCTGTCCCTCATCCCCTTCCCCTTCCCCATCCCCTCACCCCTATCCCTCCTCATCTGTCCCTCCCCCTATCCCTCCTCATCTGTCCCTCCCCCTATCCCTCCTCACCTATCCCTCCCCTCCCCCTCCCCCTATCCCTCCTCACCTGTCCCTCCCCCTATCCCTCCTCACCTGTCCCTCCCCCTATCCATCCTCACCTGTCCCTCCCCCTATCCCTCCCCTCCCCCTCCCCCTATCCCTCCTCACCTGTCCCTCCCCTCCCCCTCCCCCTATCCCTCCTCATCTGTCCCTCCCCCTCCCCCTCCTCACCTGTCCCTCCCCCTGTCCCTCCCCCTATCCCTCCCCCTATCCCTCCTCACTTTAGTGACCTCTCACCTCGACCTCGCCATCACCCTCGCTGTAGGCCCCGCAGTATATAGGACTCTACTGTTTATCCCCGGCGCCAACGTGTCCTGCGCCCCTCGCGAGACGACCGAGACAAATTGCCACCAGAACAAGCAATTCCGACCCTTACTGACAATGCTTCTGATTACCTTATAACTACTTGCAAACTCATGTATTATGTATGCTCATAATGTTCCCCAGTTATTGCATTGTATATATCACTACTTTTGTAATAATTTTCATTGTAGTTACTCTAGTTATCAATTGTTCACGAATATTCTACGGACATACTTTCTTATCACGACGCTTTTAGTTGTACAAACACCTAACACGTGTGTGAACCGATGTTTCTGAATTCATGTTCTTTCATATTCTTTCATGTTTTTCCATTGTATATTGTCTCAAAACGAACTTCGTTCATGGCAATTCCTGTGCCATCTACAGCAGACCGCTCGCCCCCGCGGGCTCGGCAGGACGTGCTCCTCCCTGGGCACCTGCCTTGCCCTCTGTACCAGTTACCCAGAATAAAGACAAGAAAACTGCGACAAGTTTAACTTCAGACCAACATCTTCAGAGTACGTCAGTACTTACTTACTACTGCCTTACCACTCAGCCACGACCTACCAAACAACAAGTAATAATAGTGGGGGGTGGGACGCCTCCTTCCTCCCACTACACACACATTACAAGTGGTGGCATCACGCTGGGATTGCCGCACCACGCGCCCTCCGAAGATTACCGCACCACGCGCCCTCCGAAGATTGCCGCACCACGCGCCCCTCCGAAGACATCGTCCAAGTACTCTGAAGATCAACTTCACGAGAAGTTACAAGTCTCTACCAAGATTATCGACTCCTGCAAGCAAAGAAACTCTCATCGAACTCTGTCACTGCAAGACTTCCGACACCAAGCACGAAGCCAGTCTTCCCTGCTGTCACTACTCCCTCTGCGCACCTGCCGCAGTCCTCAACGGTTACTGCAATCGCCTGATGCAGCAGCATCAATCAACACTGCCCTGCCAGTACCTCAAGGTGAGTTTCTTTTATCCTCGCTGTCTCATTTGCTTAGGAAATCCCCTGTGAAGTGAAGTGTCTGATTTCCCCTCGCTCTCGCGAACACCCGTGTTCCTCCCGCATAGAAAACGAGATCTCCCCTCACTGGCATCTGTCTCCCCTTAACTAGCATGTCTCCCCTCACTCCGATCGCGCCTGACTCATGCCCTGTGGTTAGCATGATTACGTTAATTTCTCTGTAGTTCTGTCTACCTATGAGTACTTAGTTCGTTTTCCTTTACTCTGTCGTAATGATTTCTGAATCTCCACGATGCTAAGTTCCAGTTCATTCATAATGAGCTATTTTTTCCAGGAAATTCTTCCTGCATTTTTGCGTCTTCAGTAATTCTCTTAATAGGAAAATCCTTCCTGTATCCTAGCATGCAACTACCCTTCATTTTCGAAGATTAATCCAGCATTTTTGCACGCAACTACTCTCATTCCCCTGAAGAAATGTGTTCTATGATTTATCTACCCTCACTTTTACAAGTATATCTGTTGCCCTCTGATCTTGCACGTGAATTCTACAAACTATGACACGGAGAATCATTCCTTTATCTTGCATGGCTCTATAAACTCGCAATTTCCACGAGATTTTGTCCTACAATCTCGTTTGTTTGTTACTGCCTCCTATCTCTCAGGTAAATGTTGCAATTAACACCCTCTGTTCCCAATACTTGACACGTTGCTTCCAGTTATTTCCTAATCACTATGAGTTCGTGTTGATATTGTAACTCCCTGAGATACTGAGATATGGCATTATGTCTTCTGTCGCCAAGACATGGTACTGTTGTTCCCGTCTGTTGTCCCCAGAGCCAGACACCCCGTGCTGAAACGCCACTGCTGACCTCGACTCTCGGATCACCACGTCGCCCCTCGCCGCCGTGCCCTGACGCACAAGTTTCGCTCGCCCGTTAACGAGCCCATCTCACGGACGTCCTCGCCGCCGTATCACCTGCCGACGCTCCCATGTTCTCTACTGTACATCGCTGCAACTCCGGCCGTGTCCGCCGCCTTGTCCGCTGGTGACTACCGCCGAACGTCCTCACCGCCGCATCACCTGCCGACGCTCTCCTGTTCTCGCGTTGCTACTCCGGCCATGTCCGCCGCCCCGACCCGTCCGCTGGTGATCGCCGCCCACGTTCCTCGTGCATCTCGCTACGCTCACTCACCACACCCGCTGCCGTGCTGGTGACCTTGGCAAGAACTGTCCCTCCTTGCCTGCCGACCCTCGTGACGTCTTCACAATGTTGTTCCTCTCCCGAGATGACGAATCCTTCTCGCCGACGTGATCCTCAAGACCTCGCTCTCAAGATTCTCCGCTCAACCTTCGACTCTTCGACGATTACTGGTCTCCCAGAATCTTCTAGACCCGGTGTGCGTGTCATTTACGACTGACACGGCGCTTGACAAGTTAACTGTGTCTTCCAGTGATCCTGTGTGGAACGATTGACGAGCTCCGTGACTGATCATCACTGCCGCTCACGTCAAGACCACCTGCACCCCGAACAGTGACCTGTGCAAACAAGCACCCTAGGCCGCCGACCTTAGAAATACCTGTACGACCGTTCCTCCTCAACTGCACGATCGAGACTCCCTGTGTCTGTTACCTCCGTCACCTGTCACCTGTCATCTACCTGCATCGTCTACTCAAGAATCGAGGACGATTCTTTTCTAGTGGCCGAGCGATTTAGTGACCTCTCACCTCGACCTCGCCATCACCCTCGCTGTAGGCCCCGCAGTATATAGGACTCTACTGTTTATCCCCGGCGCCAACGTGTCCTGCGCCCCTCGCGAGACGACCGAGACAAATTGCCACCAGAACAAGCAATTCCGACCCTTACTGACAATGCTTCTGATTACCTTATAACTACTTGCAAACTCATGTATTATGTATGCTCATAATGTTCCCCAGTTATTGCATTGTATATATCACTACTTTTGTAATAATTTTCATTGTAGTTACTCTAGTTATCAATTGTTCACGAATATTCTACGGACATACTTTCTTATCACGACGCTTTTAGTTGTACAAACACCTAACACGTGTGTGAACCGATGTTTCTGAATTCATGTTCTTTCATATTCTTTCATGTTTTTCCATTGTATATTGTCTCAAAACGAACTTCGTTCATGGCAATTCCTGTGCCATCTACAGCAGACCGCTCGCCCCCGCGGGCTCGGCAGGACGTGCTCCTCCCTGGGCACCTGCCTTGCCCTCTGTACCAGTTACCCAGAATAAAGACAAGAAAACTGCGACAAGTTTAACTTCAGACCAACATCTTCAGAGTACGTCAGTACTTACTTACTACTGCCTTACCACTCAGCCACGACCTACCAAACAACAAAGTAATAATAGTGGGGGGTGGGACGCCTCCTTCCTCCCACTACATACATTACACTCACCTGTCCCTCCCCCTACCCCTCATCCCCTTCCCCTTCCTCATTCCCTCACCCCTATCCCTCCTCACTTGTCCCTTTCCCTATCCCTCATCCCCTATCCCTCCCCCCATCCCTCCTTCCCCTATCCCTCCTCCCCCTACCCCTTCCCCTTCCACCTCCTCACCTGTCCCTGAAGAAGGAGTAGAACTTGACGTCCATGGAGTTAAAGTGCTCGAGAGTAGCGACCGACTGCTCGCTGAGGTAACTCCGGTAGCGGTCCTTCCTCACGTTCCTTGACATGACCAGGACGTCCTCGTCGCTCCAGCAGAGGAGGTGCTTCAGGAGGACCAGGGACTCGTCCATGCGTTCGGCCAGCTGTGGGAGGAGGAGGAGGAGGTGGTGGATGAGGAGGAGAGAGTGGTGGTGGATGAGGGGGGAGAGGTGGAGGAGGAGGGAGAGGAGGAGGTGGAGGAGGAGGGAAATGAGGTGGTGGTGGAGGAGGAGGGAGAGGTGGTGGTGATGGTGGTGGAGGAAGAGGAGGAGGAGGTAGAAGGTGGTTGTGGTGGAGGAGGTGGTGGAGGGTGAGGAGGAGGAGAGATGGAGGTGGTGGAGGAGGAGGTGGTGGTGGAGGAGGAGGAGGAGGAGGTGGAGGGTGAGGAGGGAGAGGTGGTGGTGGATGAGGAGGAGGTGGAGGGAGAGGAGAAAGTGATGGTGGTGGAGGTGGAGGAAGAGGAGGAGGTAGAGAAGAGAGTGGTGGTGGTGGTGGAGGGAGAGGAGAAAGTGGTGGTGGTGGAGGAGGAGGAGGAGGTGGAAGGGAGAGGTGGTTGTGGTGGAGGAGGAGGTGGAGGGAGAAGGTGGTTGTGGTGGTGGAGCAAGAAGAGGAAGTGGAGGTGGAGAGAGAGGAGAAAGTGGTGGTGGTGGAGGAAGAAGAGGAGGTGGAGGGAGAGGAGAAGGAGGAAGAGGTGGAGGAGGAGGAGGTGGTGGAAGAAGGAGAAGAGGAGGACGAGGTGGAGGAGGACGACGACGAAGACAAGGAAGAAGAAGAGGAAGAGAAGGAGGACGAAGAAGAGGAAAAGGAAGAAAGTATAAGATGGAAAAAATCATCATAATGTGGACAATTTTGCTTGATTTTGAGCGTGTAAAGTAAACCATGTCCTAGATATATTTCTGAAAATATATATGCTCTATTATGACTGAGAATTCAGAATTTCAACCCCACCCCCCACCCCACCACCACTCACGCACACAACCCCCTCCCCCTTCACCCTCACCCCCCCCCACACACACACACGCACACATACACATACACACTTATTTCACTGCAACCCCCTCCCTCTTCTTCCTCCCCCTCACCCCCCCCAAACACATACACATACACATACACACTTATTTCACTGCAACCCCCTCCCCCTTCTTCCTCCCCTCCCCTCCCCCCCAACCACACACACCGACGGACACTAACCATAACTAAATGGAAGGTGTGGTCGAGGAGCTTCAGCGCCTCCTTCAGAACTGCCTCCTGCCGAAGGTCCTGGTCGTCGAGTCCCATGTCCCACGTCATCTGGTTCCTGCCGAGGCGCCCCATGTACCTGCAAGGAACACGCGATTGAGAAATGTCATTAATATCATTATTTTTATAATTATTATTACTACTACTACTACTACTACTGCTGCTATTACTGCTACTGTTATCATTATTATTATTATTATTATTATTATTATTAGCATTACTATCATTATCAATATCATTATCATATCATCATCTTCATCATCACCATCACCATCATCATCATCATCACCATCATCATCATTATTATCATTATATCATCATCATCACCATCATCATCACTATCACTTTCATTTTCACCATCACCATTATCATTATCATCATTATTATTTCTTTACATTCCTACTGCTCTCTTTATTTATGCCTCCATCACCATATCATCATAAGCTAATAATAATAGACAGGAACAGTTCTTATCATTATTATTATTGATATTGTTGATAATGATGGAAAATAATAACGACATTCTACAAACAAAACTGTTAACTTGCTCTATCTACTAATTTGCGATAAACAATTGACACAAACAAATAATTAAAATTCTCTCTTGCATGTATGAAAACGAACGCAGGAAAGTAAACAGGGAGGGGGAGCTAAGACACAAAAAAAAGAGAGAAGACATAGATAAAATTGACAAATAAACCATAATAATAAGAAAAAGGATGATAAAGATAATAGAACAATAAGATAAAATTGACAAATAAACCATAATAATAAGAAAAAGGATGATAAGAATAATAGAAAAAATCAATAAATTACCTATTGTTCAACTTGAAACGCGAAGAAAACCCGCCCTCCAGTTTCCACAGCAGGTGATCGAACGTCGCGCCGTAGAACTTGTGCAGACGGTAGTAGTGGAACATGGATTCGAACACGGCCGATGGCTCCCGGACGATGGTGATCCAGACGGAGTCGTCGAAGGTGAGCTGCAGGGATAGGAAGGGGCAGGGAGGGGGGAAGAAGAGGGGGAATGAGGAGGGAAGGGGGGGGGGGGCGGGAGAGGGAAGAGGGGAGGGAGGGGAGGGGGGGCAGGGGGAAAGGAGGGGAAGAGGAAAGACGAGGGAGGGAGGGATGAGGGGAAATGGGGAGAGGAGGGGGGTAAGAGGAATGGGAAGGAGGGAGGGAGGGAAGAGGGGAAATGGGGAGAGGGACAGAGGGAAGAAGGGAAAGGAGGAGGAAGGGGAGGGATGAGGGGATATATGGGAAGGAGAGGGAGGGAGGGGAAGAAGGGAAGGAGAGAGGGAGGGGGAAGAGGGGAAAGGGGGAGAGGGGGAAAAGGAGGGAAGAGGGGGAAATGGGGGAGAGGAAGGGAAGAGGAGACAGGAGGGAGGAAATGGGACAGGGGAAAGGAGGAATGAGGAGAAAGGTGGGAGGGAAGAGGGGAAAAAGGGAAGGAGGAGAGGAAGGGGAAGAGGAAGACAAGGGAGGGAAGATGGGAAAGGTGGGAGGGAAAGGGGAAGAGGGAGAAGGAGGGAGGGAAATGGGGAGAGGGGACAAGGGGAAGAGGGGAATGAGGTGGGAATGGAGGGAAGAGGGGACAAGGGAGGAAGAGGGGAAAATGGGGAGAGGGAAAGGAGGAAGGAGGGAGGAAAAGGAGGGAAAGGGGAGGAGGAAATAGGGGACAAGAGGGGGGGGGAAGGGGGGAAATGAGAAACGGAGGAGAGGGAGGGGGGAAGGAGGGGGGGGAGGAAAAAAAGGGGAAAAGGAGACGGGGGGGGGAAAGGGGAAAAGAGAAAGGGGGGGGGGGAAAAAAGGGGGAAGGAGGGAAGAGGAGACAAGAGGGAGGGGAATGAGGCGGAAAAGGAGGGTGAGGAAAAAGAGGGAAGAAGAGACAGAAGCGAACGAAATAGGGAAAAGAGGATGAAGAGAAGAAGGGAGGAGGGAGGAAGGAGGGAAATGGGGAAAGGAGAGAGGGAAATAGACAAAGGAGGATAAGAGGAAATGAGGAGGAGAGATGGGTAACGGAGAAGAAATGTGGGAAAAGGGGGATTATAAAAGGGGGGGAGGAAGGAAGAGAGGAGGGAGTAGGAAGGAAAAAGAAGATAAGAGAGATAAATGAGAAGGAACAGGGGGAAAGGATGAGAAAGGGAGAGGAAGAAAAGGGTGGTTAAGAAGGAAGAGATGGTGGTGAAAGCAGGTGAATAATTGAAGGGAATAAAGGGCGATGGAGATGGAGAGGAGGAAGACGAGGAGGGGGAAAGGGAGGGAGAGAGGGAGGGAGGGAGGGAGGGAGGAGGAGGAATGGAAGAGAAAAATAAAGGCAGGGCGAGGGGGGAGAAAGGGGTTGGTTGATTAGGGTTCAGTGAGTTTTTAAATCTAATATTCAGAGAGAGAAAGAGAGAGAAAAAAGAGAGAGAGAGAGAGAGAAAGAGAGAGAGAGAGAGAGAGAGAGAGAGAGAGAGAGAGAGAGAGAGAGAGAGAGAGAATAAATCAAACACAAAATGAGACTCGAATAAATGGGGCTCATAGAGAGACAGAAGGAAAATAGGACAGACAGAGAGAAATAAAAAAAAACAGGATAGACAGAAATGAAGAAAACGAGGCTGACAGAGAAAAATAGAAAGAAAACGAGATATGCAGAAAGAAAGAAAACGGAGCTCAAAGAGAGAAAGGCGTAATATACAAGAATGAACAGGAACTAAAGAAAGCAGGGTAGAAGAGAGACAGACAGACAGACAGAGAGAGAGAGAGAGAGACAACGGAACAGACAGAGAGATAAAGAGAAAGAAAACTATTTAGACATAAAGAAAGAAAAAGAAACGGGACAGAGAGACAAAGAAA
>NC_091559.1:1181441-1191441 GCF_042767895.1 Penaeus vannamei | reverse complement strand
TAGCACTGATAATAATGATAATCTTAACAATATTAATGATGATAATATTAACAATAATAATGATAACAGTAATAATGATAATAAAGATAATATCAATAATGATAATAATGATGATAATAAACGTAATCAAAATCATAATCATGCTGACAAAAATAATGATGACAATGCTATTTAGAATAAAGCAATAATGTTGATAATGATATGATGGATAATGATATTAATAGTAATAATGATGATGATAATGAAAATGATGAAGATGATGATAAGAATAAGAATAATAACAATGATGGTAAGGACAATAATAGTAATAACAATGAAAATAATAATATCATTGTTAATAGTAGTAGCAATAATAATGATAATAACAACAACAATAATAAATACAATTATAGACAAAAAAATAGATAGACCGATAAAGGAACAAAAATACAACACAATATCTTGAAAAAAAAAGAAAGAGAGAAGGAGAGACATTGCTCAAACTTCTAAGAATCGTGGAAGTTCTCAGACAACACAGAAGATAAAAACTTTGTGAGCCAAATGGAAGAAGAAGAAGAAGAAGAAGATAAAGAAGAAGAAGAAGAAGAAGAAAGAGAAGAAGAAGAAGACGAAGACGAAGAAGAAGAAGAAGAAGACAAAGAAGAACGAGAAGAAGAAGACAAAGAAGAAGAAAGAGAAGAAGAAGAAGAAAGAGAAGAGGAAGAAGATAAAGAAGACGAAAAAGAAGAAGAAGAAGAAAACAAAGAAGAAGAAGAAGAAGACAAAGAAGAAGAAGAGGAAAGCAAAAACTTCATATCATATTTGTAAAAGGCTTCAGCGAGGGTATTTGTTCTTAAACTTTTAGAAATAAAATGAAAATATCTAAAAATAAATTGACAGATAATAGTGATATAGCTGAGGGTGACAAAAGTAATGATAACTATAGGGACGATTATGATGACGAGGATTGTAGGAATATAATGATATAAACACTGATTATATCGATGATTATAATAACAGAGAGAGAGAAAGAGAACAATAATAATGATTAAAAAAACAATAATATTAATGGTAAAATATTGATAATGATATTATTAAAAATGATAATAATGATGATGATAATAATAATGATAAAGACTAATGATAATAATGACTATAATAACAGTATTGATAATAAAAGTTATAGTGATGATTATGATGACGTAATAATGATAATAATGACAACAATAATAACAATAATGATAATAATAAGAGCAATAATAATATTAATGATATCAATACTACAAGTTATTTCTTACATTTGCTACTGTTAATACTAACTATACCAGTGTTAAAGATAAGCAATAATAGCAATCACAGTAACAGTAGCTAATGCGATATTAGTAATGATGATAACGACTGTTGATATAGATAATGAAAGATAATCATAATGGTAATTACATTAGCAAAAGAAGACCCCATTAATTAAACATCAACAACAACAAAAAAAAACAATACAAATTTTATTAGAAATTATGATAATAATGATAATGATACTAATACTAATACTAATGCCATTTATAATGATGATAATAATAGTACAATGATAATGATAATGATAAAAAAATAAAAATGATAATAATAACAGTAAAAATAATGATAATAATAATGATAATAGTTATAATAAGAAGGATTATATTGATGATGGTGATGATGATGATGATGATGATAATCATAAAAAAATGATAATAATAATAATAATAATAATTATTATTATCATTATTATTATTATTATTATTATTATTATTATTATTATTATTATTATCATCATCATCAATGATAATAATAATAATAATAAAATATTGATAATGATAACAATTTTAATGATAGTGATAATGACTATAATGAAAAAAAGATTAATAACAATGAAAATGATAATGATAATGATACTACTGCTATTACTACTACTACAACTAGTAATGATAATAATGATAAAAATAATGTTAATGAATATAATTACAAAAATAATAATGACAATGCTATTGATAATAATAATAATGACAATGATATTGATTATAATAATAATGACAATGATATTGATAATAATAATAATGACAATGATATTGATAATAATAATAATGATGATAATCAATGATAAAAATAATGATGATAATAGTAATAATAACAACAATAACAATGTTTATAATATTAATAATCGTTATTATTATCTTTACAATTATAATAATAGTGATAATAATGTTAACAACAATAATAATAATGATAATGATATTAATAACAATAATAATAATAATAACAATGATGATGATGACAACAACAACAACAACAACAACAATAATGATAATAATGATAATGGTACTGATATATATAAGAGCAAGAATAATAAGAACATAGTATTAAGCAAATTAAAATCGTTATAATCATCACCAATATTACTATAATTATCATTATTATTATCATTATCAGTGTATTAAATTCTTTTATAGTTTTCAAATAAAGTTCTTTTAATGAAAATTAATCTTCATCAACTTTGGATTCGTCTTTTAGCAGCAATATTCGGACGGTAAAATATCAAACTTATAATAAATCAAATAGATTTATTGCGCAAATATATACGAAGTGTACACTCGCAAATCAGACAAAGAAAAAAATATTCGTCAGTGGCTTCACAACATCAGGTTTTCATTGTGAATCTTTCATGGCGTATTCCAAGACTTCTCGATCGTGTAATCTTTCTTTTTCTGCCTCGAGAATTTAAAAATAAAAAGGTTGGAAGACCAATACCGAGAATTTAGAAATTTAATGGTTGGAAGAACAATACTAGGTATAAGTAAAAGGTACTAAAAGGTTAGAGTTACGAATTCTTCAGAAATAGGAAAAATATAAAATAAAGGAGGGGGTAACTTACGAAGGTTAAAGTTACGAATTCTTCAGAAATATAAAAAATATAAAATAAAGGAGGGGGTAACTTACGAAGGTTAAAGTCACGAATTCCTCAGAAATAGGAAAAATATAAAATAAAGGAGGGGGCAACTTACGAAGGTTAAAGTTACGAATTCCTCAGAAGTAGGAAAAATATAAAATAAAGGAGGGGGTAACTTACGAAGGTTAAAGTTACGAATTCTTCAGAAATAGGAAAAATATAAAATAAAGGAGGGGGTAACTTACGAAGGTTAAAGTTACGAATTCTTCAGAAATAGGAAAAATATAAAATAAAGGAGGGGGTAACTTACGAAGGTTAAAGTTACGAATTCCTCAGAAATAGGAAAAATATAAAATAAAGGAGGGGGTAACTTACGAAGGTTAAAGTTACGAATTCCTCAGAAATAGGAAAAATATAAAATAAAGGAGGGGGTAACTTACGAAGGTCAAAGTTACGAATTCTTCAGAAATAGGAAAAAATAAATAAAATAAAGGAGGGGGTAACTTACGAAGGTCAAAGTTACGAATTCTTCAGAAATAGGAAAAAATAAATAAAATAAAGGAGGGGGTAACTTACGAAGGTTAAAGTTACGAATTCTTCAGAAATAGGAAAAATATAAAATAATGGAGGGGGTAACTTACGAAGGTTAAAGTTACGAATTCTTCGGAAATAGGAAAAATATAAAATAATGGAGGTGGTAACTTAGGAAGGTAAAGTTACGAATTCTTCAGAAATAGGAAAAATATAGAATAAAGGAGGGGGTAACTTACGAAGGTTAAAGTTACGAATTCTTCAGAAATAGGAAAAATATAAAATAAAGGAAGGGGTAACTTACGAAGGTTAAAGTTACGAATTCCTCAGAAATAGGAAAAATATAAAATAAAGGAGGGGGTAACTTACGAAGCTTAAAGTTACGAATTCTTCAGAAATAGGAAAAATATATAATAAAGGAGGGGGTAACTTACGAAGGTTAAAGTTACGAATTCTTCAGAAGTAGGAAAAATATATAATAAAGGAGGGGGTAACTTACGCAGGTTAAAGTTACGAATTCCTCAGAAATAGGAAAAATATAAAATAAAGGAGGGGGTAACTTACGAAGGTTAAAGTTACGAATTCCTCAGAAATAGGAAAAATATAAAATAAAGGAGGGGGTAACTTACGAAGGTTAAAGTCACGAATTCTTCAGAAATAGGAAAAATATATAATAAAGGAGGGAGTAACTTACGAAGGTTAAAGTTACGAATTCTTCAGAAATAAGAAAAATATAAAATAAAGGAGGGCGTAACTTACGAAGGTTAAAGTTACGAATTCCTCAGAAGTAGGAAAAATATAAAATAATGGAGGTAACTTACGAAGGTTAAAGTTACGAATTCTTCAGAAATAGGAAAAATGTAGAATAAAGGAGGGGATAACTTACGTAGGTTAAAGTTACGAATTCTTCATAAATAGAAAAAATATATAATAAAGGAGGGGGTAACTTACGAAGGTTAAAGTTACGAATTCCTCAGAAATAGGAAAAATATAAAATAAAGGAGGGGGTAACTTACGAAGGATAAAGTTACGAATTCCTCAGAAATAGGAAAAATATAAAATAAAGGAAGGGGTAACTTACGAAGGTTAAAGTTACGAATTCTTTAGAAATAGGAAAAATATAAGATAAAGGAGGGGGTAACTTACGAAGGTTAAAGTTACGAATTCTTCAGAAATAGGAAAAATTGAAAATAAAGGAGGGGGTAACTTACGAAGGTTAAAGTTACGAATTCTTCAGAAATAGAAAAAAATATAAAATAAAGGAGAGGGTAACTTACGAAGGTTAAAGTTACGAATTCCTCAGAAATAGGAAAAATATAAAATAAAGGAGGGGGTAACTTACGAAGCTTAAAGTTACGAATTCTTCAGAAATAGGAAAATATAAAATAAAGGAGGTGGTAACTTACGAAGGTTAAAGTTACGAATTCTTCAGAAATAGGAAAAATATAAAATAAAGGAGGGGGTAACTTACGAAGGTTAAAGTTACGAATTCTTCAGAAATAGGAAAAAAAATAAAATAAAGGAGGGGGTAACTTACGAAGGTTAAAGTTACGAATTCTTCAGAAATAGGAAAAATATATAAAATAATAGAGGTAACTTACGAAGGTTAAAGTTACGAATTCTTCTGAAATAGGAAAAATATAAAATAAAGGAGGGGGTAACTTAGGAAGGTTAAAGTTACGAATTCTTCAGAAATAGGAAAAATATAAAATAAAGGAGGGGGTAACTTACGAAGGTTAAAGTTACGAATTCTTCAGAAATAGGAAAAATATAAAATAAAGCAGGTGGTAACTTACGAAGGTTAAAGTTACGAATTCTTCAGAAATAGGAAAAAAAATAAAATAAAGGAGGGGGTAACTTACGAAGGTTAAAGTTACGAATTCTTCAGAAATAGGAAAAATATATAAAATAATAGAGGTAACTTACGAAGGTTAAAGTTACGAATTCTTCTGAAATAGGAAAAATATAAAATAAAGGAGGGGGTAACTTACGAAGGTTAAAGTTACGAATTCTTCAGAAGTAGGAAAAAATAGAATAAAGGAGGGGGTAACTTACGAAGGTTAAAGTTACGAATTCTTCAGAAATAGGAAAAATATAAAATAAAGCAGGTGGTAACTTACGAAGGTTAAAGTTACGAATTCTTCAGAAATAGGAAAAATATAAAATAAAGGAGGGGGTAACTTACGAAGGTCAAAGTTACGAATTCTTCAGAAATAGGAAAAATATAAAATAAAGGAGGGGGTAACTTACGAAGCTTAAAGTTACGAATTCTTCAGAAATAGGAAAAAATATAAAATAAAGGAGGGGGTAACTTACGAAGGTTAAAGTTACGAATTCTTCAGAAATAGGAAAAATATATAATAAAGGAGCGGGTAACTTACGAAGCTTAAAGTCACGAATTCTTCAGAAATAGGAAAAATATAAAATAAAGGAGGGGGTAACTTACGAAGGTTAAAGTTACGAATTCTTCAGAAATAGGAAAAATATATAATAAAGGAGCGGGTAACTTACGAAGGTTAAAGTTACGAATTCTTCAGAAATAGGAAAAAATATAAAATAAAGGAGGGGGTAACTTACGAAGGTTAAAGTTACGAATTCTTCAGAAATAGGAAAAATATATAATAAAGGAGCGGGTAACTTACGAAGCTTAAAGTCACGAATTCTTCAGAAATAGGAAAAATATAAAATAAAGGAGGGGGTAACTTACGAAGGTTAAAGTTACGAATTCTTCAGAAATAGGAAAAGTATAAAATAAAGGAGGGGGTAACTTACGAAGGTTAAAGTTACGAATTCTTCAGAAATAGGAAGAATATAAAATAAAGGAGGGGGTAACTTACGAAGGTTAAAGTTACGAATTCTTCAGAAATGGGAAAAATATAAAATAAAGGAGGGGGTAACTTACGAAGGTTAAAGTTACGAATTCTTCAGAAATAGGAAAAATATAAAATAAAGGAGGGGGTAACTTACGAAGGTTAAAGTTACGAATTCTTCAGAAATAGGAAAAATATAGAATAAAGGAGGGGGTAACTTACGAGGGTTAAAGTCACGATTTCTGAAGAAATAGGAAAAATATAAAATAAAGGAGGGGGTAACTTACGAAGGTTAAAGTTACGAATTCTTCAGAAATAGGAAAAAATATAAAATAATGGAGGGGGTAACTTACGAAGGTTAAAGTTACGAATTCTTCAGAAATAGGAAAAATATAGAATAAAGGAGGGGGTAACTTACGAAGGTTAAAGTTACGAATTCTTCAGAAATAGGAAAAATATAAAATAAAGGAGGGGGTAACTTACGAAGGTTAAAGTTACGAATTCTTCAGAAATAGGAAAAATATAAAATAAAGGAGGGGGTAACTTACGAAGGTTAAAGTTACGAATTCTTCAGAAATAGGAAAAATATCAAATAAAGGAGGGGGTAACTTACGAAGGTTAAAGTTACGAATTCTTCAGAAATAGAAAAAATATATAATGAATGAGAAATAGGAAAATATAGAATAAATGAGGGGGTAACTTACGAAGGTTAAAGTTACGAATATTCAGAAATAGAAAAAATATAAAATAATAGAGGTAACTTACGAAGGTTAAAGTTACGAATTCTTCAGAAATAGGAAAAATATAAAATAAAGGAGGGGGTAATTTAGGAGTTTGGTGGGTGCTATTAGAATTAAGGGCCGTACTATTAGCACAGGAGGTAGGTATTGGCCGACTCTTCTTCAGGCGATCCCGTAGGTGGTACTACAAGATCTTACACATTAGTTGTTATTTATCTGGTATTGGCAGGAGTTATTGATGAGTATTTTTTAGCAATCACACATTAGTTGTTATTTATTTGATGTTGGCAGGAGTTATTGATGAGCCTTTTTAGCAATCACACATTAGTTGTTATTTATCTGATATTGGCAGAATTTATTGTCATTGATAGTATATTCATAATGCTAATCCATTAGTTTCCAAAACACTTTTAATGAGCTTTCCAAGTCCTCTAACTTACCTTACATTTCAAAGTCAGATTCCATCTTGAAAATACTTACATTAGCCATATAGAATTCCCAAAGTTACAAAAGCTCTTAAGAAATATAATTTGCTTCAGAAATAACCGCAGTATTATATCAATTTATTATATCAAGTATTATATCAAGCATCAGATCAATTAGAGTGTCTTGAAGCTCTCGAAGACCTTGATGCAGCAGACCAACATGATGATGTACCTAGAAGACGCATCACTGGGAGGATGAATCTCCTTCAATCTCTCCATGATGAGAGGTAATCAATAGATTCTGCCAATCAAAAACAACAGCACTCGTTTTGATAGACAAGCTACACATTCAAGAAACTCGAGAAGGGAGGTGGGGGGGGGGGTAATGTTGGCTTTAGTTGAGCCTGTACTGTGTTTGGCATTATATATATATATGTATATATATATATATATATATATATATATATATATATATATATATATATATATATATATATATATATATATATATATATATATGTATATATATATATATATATATATATATATATATATATATATATATATATATATATTTATATATATTCATAGATATATAATATAAAGAATTTAAAAAGCTTGTATGCTTATATATATATATATATATATATATATATATATATATATATATATATATATATATATATATATATATTCATAGATATATAAATATAAAGAAAGAAAATGTTTGTATGCATATATATATATATATATATATATATATATATATATATATATATATATATATATATATATATATATATATATATATATATTTATATATATATACATATAGATAGACGGATAGATAGATATATATAGATAGATTTATATATATATATATATATATATATATATATATATGTCTATATATATATACATATATATACATATATATATATATATATATATATATATATATATATATATATATATATATATATATACATACATATAAAGTTTTCGGCGATTTCTTGCCACTATTGTAACCAATTACACCGTAACGATCTTTAACTCTATCAAAGTGTCCTTACCGGTGGCAGGAACAGGGGAAGCTCTCCTTGGCGTCCCTCCGAAAGCCGTAATAACTTGCCCGACCAGGTAAATAAATTCAAATTTCCCGCGTCGTTCAAAGTTACGCGATGTTCACTGTAGCGGAACCACCGGTTTAAGGATCGCCTGTCGCAAGTGTTGTTTCGTCGTAAGCTCGGTTTAGTTACGTTCACGCCTGGCGGAGCATCGTCAGGCGAGTGCCAGCCCTTGCTCGAAACTTTCAAGGTACTGTCCCATGCACGTCTGTCTAGTGTCTATCTATTTCGTTCTATATGTCTATCTATTTCGTTCTATATGTCTGTCTGTTTCGTTCTATATGTCTATCTATTTCGTACTATATATCTATCTATTTCGTTCTATATGTCTATCTATTTCGTTCTATATATCTATCTATTTCGTTCTGAATATCTATCTAATTCGTTCTCTATATCTATCTATTTCGTTCTATATATCTATCTATTTCGTTCTATATATCTATTTCGTTCTATATATCTATCTATTTCGTTCTATATACCTATCTTTTTCGTTCTATATACCTATCTATTTCGTTCTATATAACTATATATTTCGTTCTATATATCTATCTATTTCGTTCTATATATCTATCTATTTCGTTCTATATATCTATCTATTTCGTTCTATATATCTATCTATTTCGTACTATATATCTATCTATTTCGTTCTATATATCTATCAATTTCGTACTATATCTATCTATTTCGTTCTATATATCTATTTCGTTCTATATGTCTATCTGTTTCGTTCTATATATCTATCTATTTCGTTCTATATATCTATCTATTTCGTTCTATATAGCTATCTATTTCGTTCTATATAGCTATCTATTTCGTTCTATATATCTATTTCGTTCTATATATCTATCTATCTATTTCGTTCAATATATCTATCTATCTATTTCGTTCTATATATCTATCTATCTATTTCGTTCAATATATCTATATATCTATTTCGTTCTATATATCTATCTATCTATTTCGTTCTATATATCTATCTGTCTTTCAACCTATCTATCTATATCTATCTATATAATGATAATGACAATTATCATAATAATATAACAATGATGATAACTATAACAAGGCGAGTTTCAGCGAGTCTCCGCGCCACTTGGAGACCAGTGTCGTGGCGGAGATGTTGAAGAAGGTCTTCTCGACCGCCTTCGTCAGGTGGGTCTTCTTGCCTGTACATGAGGTGTGAGGTCTCCATCTAGTTATCAAAATTACTCTCTCTCTCTCTCTCTCTCTCTCTCTCTCTCTCTCTCTCTCTCTCTCTCTCTCTCTCTCTCTCTCTCTCACTCCGTTTGTATCTGTCTTAGTCTTTTTTTTTTCCTCTCTCTCTCATTTTTATTCATTTATCTCTCTCCATTTTCTCCTGCCGTCTATGTCTTTCTATCACTCTTTTTTATTTTTTCTCTCTTTATCTGTTATCTTCAGGCATCTTACCCGCCGAAAACCTCTGGCTACGCTTGCTCGTTTGCTTAAT
>NC_091559.1:1151441-1153941 GCF_042767895.1 Penaeus vannamei | reverse complement strand
TATGTGTACACATATATATTCGTCTATATATATATATATATATATATACATATATATATATATATATATATATTTGTGTGTGTGTGTGTGTGTGTGTGTGTGTGTGTGTGTGTGTGTGTGTGTGTGTGTGTGTGTGTGTGTGTGTGTGTGTGTGTGTGTGTGTTTAGCGCACATTTGTGTGTCTCTATATATGCATGTATGTTTGTATGGATGCACACACACACACACACACACACACACACACACACACACACACACACACACACACACACACACACACTCACACACACATTTAAAAGAAGAAGAATTTGATTATCGACCCCTTTTCTCTAAGTCTTCACACTTTGAATCGTCTTTTTCATATAAATCACCACAAAAGTGTAATTTATGGCCACCGTTCCTAGCCATAAGATTTCATTACAGTCTATCAATACCTTTTATGTTCTCTGAAAACACAGCCTCCTCATTGATGCTATAATAGTAGTAGTAGTAGTAGTAGTAGGAGTAGTTGTGGTAGTAGTGGAGTATCGAGAATAGTAGCAGTCGTCGAAAAGATAACAGAAGGATAAAAGAAAACAAGATTTTTTTTTTTTTTTGGGGGGGGGGGGGAAGTAGTAATAGTAGTAACAGGAGAAATAATTATGATAGCGATAAACAGAAGGAAAAAATATTTGGGAATGTAGTAATAGTAGTAACAGAAGAAATAATTATGATAGCGATAAACAGAAGAAAAAAAAATATTTGGGAAAGTAGTAATAGTAGTAAGAGAAGAAATTATTATGATAGCGATAAACAGAAGGAAAAAATATTTGGGAAAGTAGTAATAGCAGTAACAGAAGAAATGATTATGATAGCGATAAACAGAAGGAAAAATTATTTGGGAAAGTAGTAGTAGTAGTAACAGAAGAAATAATTATGATAGCGATAAACAGAAGAAAAATTATTTGGGAAAGTAGTAATAGTAGTAAGAGAAGAAATTTTTATGATAGCGATAAACAGAAGGAAAAAATATTTGGGAAAGTAGTAATAGTAGTAACAGAAGAAATGATTATGATAGCGATAAACAGAAGGAAAAACATATTTGGGAACGTTGTAATAGTAGTAACAGAAGAAATAATTATGATAGCGATAAACAGAAGAAAAAAAATATTTGGGAAAGTAGTAATAGTAGTAAGAGAAGAAATAATTATGATAGCGATAAACAGAAGAAAAAAAAATATTTGGGAAAGTAGTAATAGTAGTAAGGGAAGAAATTATTATGATAGCGATAAACAGAAGAAAAAATATTTGGGAAAGTAGTAATAGTAGTAACAGAAGAAATTATTATGATAGCGATAAACAGAAGAAAAAAAAATATTTGGGAAAGTAGTAATAGTAGTAACAGAAGAAATAATTATGATAGCGATAAACAGAAGAAAAAAAAAATATTTGGGAAAGTAGTAATAGTAGTAACAGAAGAAATGATTATGATAGCGATAAACAGAAGAAAAAAAAATATTTGGGAAAGTAGTAATAGTAGTAAGAGAAGAAATAATTATGATAGCGATAAACAGAAGAAAATATATTGGGGAAAGTAGCAGTAGTAGTAACAGAAGAAATAATTATGATAGCGATAAACAGAAGAAAAAAATATTTGGGAAAGTAGTAGTAGTAGTAACAGAAGAAATTTTTATGATAGCGATAAACAGAAGGAAAAAATATTTGGGAAAGTAGTAATAGTAGTAACAGAAGAAATAATTATGATAGCGATAAACAGAAGAAAAAAAATATTTGGGAAAGTAGTAATAGTAGTAACAGAAGAAATAATTATGATAGCGATAAACAGAAGAAAAAATATTTGGGAAAGTAGTAATAGTAGTAACAGAAGAAATTTTTATGATAGCGATAAACAGAAGGAAAAAATATTTGGGAAAGTAGTAATAGTAGTAACAGAAGAAATAATTATGGTAGCGATAAACAGAAGAAAAAAATATTTGGGAAAGTAGTAATAGTAGTAACAGAAGAAATAATTATGATAGCGATAAACAGAAGAAAAAATATTTGGGAAAGTAGTAATAGTAGTAACAGAAGAAATAATTATGATAGCGATAAACAGAAGAAAATTATTTGGGAAAGTAGTAATAGTAGTAACAGAAGAAATTATTATGATAGCGATGACAGTAATTTGGTTTTGGTGAATAGAGATCAAGCCGGTTTGTTAAAATTGTGCCAAACTCGACCCAATGAATTTTCTTGAATACAGTTGCCGAAATAAAGGCATATTTGTCTATATGTCTGATAGATATACATTTAACAATCTATTTGCCGGGTTGATATGCATCTCCAGACTGATAAATGTGCATTTATTTCTTTATTTATGCATGTCAAGTATACGAATATTCTTTGGGTCGGACCTCGCACAATTTTAACAAACCGGCCGGTCATCGGTGCGCTGTAAAGATACTGTCACACTAGCACTTTTTCCGTCAATTAAAAAAAAAAAAAAAAAATCTGAATTTTT
>NC_091559.1:1141441-1146441 GCF_042767895.1 Penaeus vannamei | reverse complement strand
ATGCCTGTCGCTCTTCCTGTTTATTTATTTCGGCATTTATTTCTTACCAACCTTCTCTTCCTATTTTTTCCCCTCTTCCTCCTCCTTCATCCATTTTCTCTTCCTCCTCATCCGCGTGACTAGGTTTATTTTAGAAGATTCCCTATGTGTGAATTTTTCAGTTTAAAGTATAAGTGTGACAGGTTTTAATTGCTGTTCTTTCTCTTCAATGATTCCAAGCATGATGTGCATTTTTAGTTTTCCAGGAATTACGATTTGATCTTCCCATCTTTTTTTTGTGTGTGTGTGTGTGTGTGTGTGTGAGTGTGTGTGTGTGTGTGTGTGTGTGTGTGTGAGTGTGTGTGTGTGTGTGTAAGGACCTTTTTTCCTTTAGGACAATTCCTCCGATGTGTTAACGGGCCACTTGTTTTAAAAAGTGGCAGGAGTGGTATGGGAGGTCACAGGCGCTCTGCAAATTGTGTTGGGTGTGGTTCATGGCGATGGGCAGTACAGCTGGTTTTGAGTTCATGTGATTTCCTTGACCTACTCGAGTCTATTATGTGTATTAATTTTTCTTTTTCGCTCTTTTATACTATTGGAACGAATTCCTAAGGATACACTGATTATTCCTCAGAGAATTATGTGATGTTCAAGATTGCAGTGTTATTGTCAGGTAGACATAATGATTGCTACTATTGCGTGTACTTTTCATTTTTATTGTTAATACACTTACCTGAGTCCTGAGGTTTATTGTCTAGAACCTGAAGATTATCTGATTCTTGACAGCATGCGTGATTTGTAATTTAAGAAAGGTATTGCATTATGATTGTTCTTGCTTTCATTCGTTCTCTATTCTCTTTTACCACTTACCACTTTTGTGCGAGCGAGGGTCAAGCCAGACCCCTAAATCTTTCAACCACGTTTGACCTTAATCTTTCATCGGAGCCTTGTGTGTTCCGGCGACTTCGATTAAAATTTTTAATTAAATTATTGGTTATAAATAAAATAATTAAATCATTGATTATTGAAGGTCTTGACCACAAGGATTCGGTTGAAGTCGCCAACTATTAAACACATTGGTAGAAATTTTCTTGGAGTCATCAGTGATTTCAAATAAGTAGAGGCAAGATTCTTTCCTATTTATTTCTATTTCCTTAAACAATTCGTGGAGTGAGGGAAAAGTGGAGTTTTTTTTTTCTTTTTTGGTAGAGGGCGAGGAGGTGGAAGGGAAGGAAAGAAGGGGAAGAGATAAAAGGAGGATGAGAGAGAGAGAGAATACAAATGGGACCTGAGCGATACCAAGCGATGCATCTACCGGTAAAACCTTGAGCTAATATGTGTTATTTTTTCGATGCCAATGCGTTGCTGTGTGTCTGTTCCCATCGCTGTCTTTTGACCCTTAGGGAATTGGAACACTTGTCCATTCAGATCTTTATTTTTGTCTGTGATTTTTCCGTTTTTTTATTTGATAGTAATTCCCTATAATATTCATTAATATTTTATTATACTTGATATTATCATGTCCATTCAGATCTTTATTTTTGTCTGGGATTTTTCCGTTTTTTGACTTGATAGTAATTCGCTATAATCATTAAACTATTTTATTTTACTAGATATTATCATGTCCACTCAGATCTTTATTTTTTTATTTGATAGTAATTCGCTATAATAATCATTAATATTTGATTATACTATATATTATCATGTCTATTCAGATCTTTATTTTTGTCTGGGATTTTTCCGTTTTTTGAATTGATGGTAATTCGCTATAATATTCATTAATATTTTATTATACTAGATATTATCATGTCCATTCAGATCTTTATTTGTGTCTGGAATTTTTCCGTTTTTTGACTTAATTGTAATTCGCTATAATCATTAAACTATTTTATTTTACTAGATATTATCATGTCCACTCAGATCTTTATTTTTTGAATTGATAGTAATTCGCTATAATATTCATTAATATTTTATTATACTTGATATTATCATGTCCATTCAGATCTTTATTTTTGTCTGTGAGTTTTCCGTTTTTTGACTTGATAGTAATTCGCTATAATCATTAAACTATTTTATTTTACTAGATATTATCATGTCCATTCAGATCTTTATTTTTGTCTGGGATTTTTCCGTTTTTTGACTTGATAGTAATTCGCTATAATATTCATTAATATTTTATTATACTAGATATTATCATGTCCATTCAGATCTTTATTTTTGTCTGTGATTTTCCGTTTTTTGACTTGATTGTAATTCGCTATAATCATTAAACTATTTCATTTTACTAGATATTATCGCATGTGTATATTTCTTTCTGTTTTTTGTAAATGAATGAACATGCGCCACGCCACTTTGATGATCAATTAACGATCATTCCATGGCGGCTGCAGTTCACATTAATCATCTTAACGGCCTTCTATTTTTGTAAACTCGCATATTATCTACGTATATCAATCTTTTCTTTTCTGTTCTTTTTCGTTTGCATTACTCATCGTTATGGCTTTAATATTTATCTGATTTATTGTGGTCTTTATCGTCAGCGCGGTAGCAATTATTTTCCTCCCGCGCCAAACAGTATCATTTTGGAAGTTGCATTTTTGAAAGCATTTAATTTATGGCCAAACGGCGCGTATTGCAAACTCGTTCGTATTACAAGCGAATCGACTCGTTCGTATTGCACACAGAATGTTTTTTGTTGTTTTTTTTGTTTTTTCTTTCCGTTTTTTGGTATTAGTTACTAATGACATGTATGATTAAGTCTTAAGCTGCTCTTCTGTCTTTCTCTTTCTCTTTCTCTCTTTCTTTCTTTCTTTCTTTCTCTCTTTTCTCTCTCTCTCTCTCTCTCTCTCTCTCTCTCTCTCTTTCTTTCTTTCTTTCTCTCTCTCTCTCTCTCTCTCTCTCTCTCTCTCTCTCTCTCTCTCTTTTCTCTCTTTTCGCTCTCTCTCTTTTCTCTCTCTCTCTTCTCTCTCTCTCTCTCTCTCTCTCTCTCTCTCTCTCTCTCTCTCTCTCTCTCTCTCTCTCTCTCTCTCTTTCTCTCTCTCTCTCTCTCTCTTTCTCTCTCTCTCTCTCTCTCATTCTCTCTCTCTCCCTCACTCTCTTTCTCTAATACGTATTTAACACCCTGAGAATGCTTCGTCATCCCCGGTCTCTCGAATTCAACTGACGTCATCTCCGAGTGAGTGACGTCACCTTCGAGTGAGTGACGTCACCTGTCGATGTCCCGTCACCGTCTATGAATGTACTTATTATGACTGATGTCTAAGGTCTTATATATTTGTTGCAATGTGATGTCCCGTTTCTTCAGGCCATTTAGTCTCGGATCAATATCGTAATTGATCTTAATTTGATCGTAGATGAAGTAGACATGAGGTTTAGACGTCTGAGAGTAGATACGTGTTAAAAGATACATTATTTTTTGCGTAACAAAACGTAATTTCCTGCCACAAGGCTTTGGAAGCGGGACGGGGAAAGTGCCATCTCTCACTCCCTGGGGTGTGGGACTAATATTAATGATGCTGCGGTCACTGATGAGCATAATAGTGATAATAATATTGATAATGAAATAATAACACTAATGATCATAATGATATCAGTGATAATGATAACGATAATGATATCAGTGATAATGATAACGATAATGATAATGATATTGATAATAATAATGATAACGATAATTGTAAACATAATGATAAAGATAGTAATAATCACAGTTATATTGATAATAACATACAATGGCAATAATGGAGATAGCACTACTACTACTTCTACTTCACTACTACTTATACTTATACTTCTTCTACTACGGCTGCTATTAATAATAATAATAGTGTTGTTTTTCACTAATTCTCTCCCGCAGGCTAGAACGATGTCGGATTTCGAAGAGTTACTGGCTAACAATAGTAATAGCTATGATAATGATAATAATACTGATTAATAGTTCATGGTAATAGCTAAAAAAATGCTGCTACTACTACTGGTGCTGTTGTTGGTGTTGATGGTGATGGTGAGAATGATGTTGTTAATGATGAAGACGATGGTGATAATAATAATGATAATAAAGTAATGATGATATCTACACTGAGAATAATAAAGTGAAAGCAGTAATGATGATGAAAATAACAATATTGATAATAATAGTCATAAGTGTATGATTAGTAGTAACAACCATAATAACAAAAAAGCAATAATAATAAAAGTAATGATTATAATAGAATTAGTATTTGTAGTAGTTGGACTGGTAATGGTAGTACAATAGTAGTTGTAATAATGATAATTGCAATGACAATAATAGAATTACAAGCAGTAGTAAAAGTATTGATAATGATCGTAACGATAATAAAAATAACAATAAAAATGATGATGATGAAAAAAATATGACTGATAATGATTTTAGAGATAATAATCATAATGATAGTGATGATAATAGTAAAAATTATAATAAAAGCAATAACAATAGAAATAATGACAAAGCTAGTAATGATAATGACAACGAAGGTAATGATAATAATCATAATAGTAGTAATAAGAGTAAATATGATAATGATAGTAGTAATAATAATGAGAATGATAATAATAATAATAGCTATAATAAAAATGATAATAATAGTAGCAATAATGAAAATAGTAATAATGATAGCAATAATGAAAATTTTAGTAATAGTAGCAATAATGAAAATGATAATAATATTTGCAATAATGAAAATGATAATAATAGTAGCAATAATGAAAATAGTAATAATGATAATGATATCAACTGTAATGATAACAAAGGTAATGATAACTATAACAATAGTACTGATGATAATAACAATGGTACTTACAATGATAATGACATTGACAACGATAATGATAATGCCAACAATAATAATGACAACCACGGTAAAATAATGGAACAAAACTCATGGCAAGAAAGAATTAAAATGGCAAAAAAAGCAATGATGGTGATTGCACAGCCCCTACAATTGCAAGCCTGACAGCACTGGTCTCAACTGGAGAAGCATTAACAGCCTCGATCAGAGATG
>NC_091559.1:1131441-1136441 GCF_042767895.1 Penaeus vannamei | reverse complement strand
TTATGATAAAAAATAATACTAAGAATAAAAAGGATGATAATGAAATAAAAATCTGGATTTTATCATAATAATATTCCTCAGAATAATAACCCCAATGCTGATAATAATAACAACACCAAAGACAACAATGATAATGACAATAATATTGTTAATGATAACAAATATGATAACAATGATGAAAAAATGGCGGTAAACGTTAAAACATAAATCTCGATTGAGTGAAAATGCAAAGAAGAAGAAGAAAAAGAAAAAGAAATAGAAAAAGAAAGAAAAACAAAAAGAAAAAAAGAAAAGGAAAGGAAAAAAAAGAAAAGAAAACAAAAACAAAAAAAAAAACAAAAAGAAAAAAAAGAAAAAAAATAATAAAGAAAAAAAGAAAAAGAAAAGAAAATGCAACTAATACTGAAGCAAAAACGCCCAATCTGTGTCCTGTTGACCCCCAAAAGAAAAGAAAAGAAAAGAAAAGAAAAGAAAGAAAAAAAGGGAAAAGAAAAGAAAAAAAAAGAAAAGAAAAGAAAGGAAAACAAAAAAAAAAGAAAACGCAACTAATAATGAAACACCCACGCCCAATCTGTGTCCTGTTCACCCCCAGAGTAAGGTCATCCGTCAACAAGCTATTGCGAAGAGACAAAGCAAAGAAAAGAAAAGGAAAGGAAAGGAAAGAAAAGGAAAGGAAAGGAAAGAAAAGAAAAGAAAAGAAAAGAAGAGAAAAGAAAGAAAAAAAGAGAAAATAAAAAAAACAGAAAAGAAGACAAGAAAGAAAAGAATAAGAAAAAAAGAAAAGAAAAGAAAAGAAAAGAAAAGAAAAGAAAAGAAAAAAGAAAAAAAAGATAAGAAAAAGAAAAGAAAAGAAAAGAAAAGAAAAGAAAAAAAGAAAAAAAAGAAAAAGAAAAGAAAAAAGAAAACAAAAATTGCAACTAATACTGAAGCACCCACGACAATTTCAAAGAGACAAACATGGCACAAAATCGAACCTGGTAGTCATGGTGTATTGTTCGAGAAGTGAACCGTGAGCGACAACGAAAGGTCAAAAGAGGGGATACAAAGACAGATTGCAATTGCTTATAAGGAAGAAGGAGGCAAGGAGATTGAAAGAAAATGAGCCATCGTTTCGTGATCGAGTCAGAGGAATGAGGGAGAGAGAATGGATGGATGACTGGCGGGACTCGTCGTGGAAGAAAGCTAAAAGATCAGAGTTATCGAAGGAGGTAAGACAGGTACTGAACAAGAGGTGGGGGGGGGGGAGATGATGGAGAATTGAGAAACATACAATTAGAAAATCAATCTCAAGACGTAAATAACGAGCTGGAGATTGAAGATATTGCAAATCTGAGTAAGGAAGGTCAGGGTATTATGAATGAAATTGATACAGAACAGAGAATTTGTGGAATATAAGGGATTCAAGAGAATGAAGAAGCTAAAAGTTCATGAGCTTATATAAAAAAGAAAAATAATAAAACTAAAAAGTAGGTAAAAATTTGAAAGTGTAAGGAACTAGAAAGTATAAAAAGAAAATGAATTAATCTTGAATTGGGGGAATTGAAACAAAGGCTGGAAGCGAAATTGGTAAAAACAATGAAACATGATCAAAGGATTGAGAAGTACAGACAAAACCTAATGTTTAATATCGACTGGAAAAGGTAAAAAAAAAAAAAAAAAATGAAAGGACAGGCGAGGACTACAATGCTATATTGCAAACGCAAGCAAGACATTTTCGAGTAGAATTTGGAGCGAGCAGAAGACTCACAGAGGAAATGCTGATTGGTAATGCAAACCAAAGACCTAGAGACACAGGAAATTCTGGTAATGACAAGTCATTTAGTCAGTTGCCAGTGCAGGAAAATAATCGAATTTGGAAATCTGGTCCTAATGGTGTGCATGATTTTTGGATTAAGCATTTGACATCACTGCAAGAAAAATACAAAATCGTCCGAATTGAATGACCTTATAAACCATAACAAACCGGTCCAGTTAGGTGACCTAAGGTAAGAGAGTGTTGTCTTGCTTCTGTGGGTCCAATAAAGGGCAATATTTTGGATAACTTTCGTCCGGTTTCGTGCCTCTCAATTCTGTGGAAATTGATACCGGGCGTAACCGGAGAGAGCATTTAGGGCGAGACCGTTGTAAACACAAGGGCAAAGGAACCAAAGAATATAACTTAATGAAGAAGCGGTTCGAAGAGATTTTAAAATGGCGATTTTAAAATATCTCTCTCTCTCTCTTTATCTCTCTCTCTCTCTCTCTCTCTCTCTCTCTCTCTCTCTCTCTCTCTCTCTCTCTCTCTCTCTCTCTCTCTCTCTCTCTCTCTCTCTCTCTCTCTCTCTCTCTCTCTCCCTCTCCCTTTCCCTCTCCCTCTCCCTTTCCCTCTCCCTCTCCCTCTCCTTCTCCCCCTCCCACCTCTCCCCCACTCTCTCTCTTAACTCAACTAGTGCTATGTTTAAGAGATTATAAAATGGCGACACAAGGACTGAGGGGGATTACAGTGAGGCATATGATGACAGGATTAAGGAATACGAACTTCTTTGGTGTGGCTGATAACGTCCAGAATGAGTGAATGGATATCACAGTTAACATCAAGTGCAATAGTGTTAAGAAACGTCTAAAAAAGCGAGGTATTTTAGAAAGGGAGGGTTTGTCACTGCTTTTATTTGCTCTATGCATCCGATAAACACCTACACTTAATGGGTCTTTTGGAAAGATTCATCATGAAAGAGATGGATTGGTGAATGTTTTCTTGTTCAGCAGAGTCACAAGGAGGGATTTTGGGAGCAAGGAATGCGAGGTGGTGACTATGAGAAAAGGAAAGATTACAACATATAGAATTGCGTTACTAGGGGATAATGGTAATGGATACCTAGTTATTTCAGAAGCTGGGGATAAAAACAACGGAACACATTCCAAGGTAAGTACAAAGGTTGAATCTCATTCTGAAGAGTCGGTTGAATGGAAAGAATAAGATCGTAGACATCAACACGTGGGTTTTGTCTGAAATGAGGTAAGCTGCTGGAATTTTGAAGTGGACCCAACAGGTACTGGAAGAGACGAATAGATTCGCACAAAAGAGAATGTCAATGGCAGGAACACCTACTAGAGGAGGCAGGGAATTTATTAGCTGTGAGGAATGTGTGCAAATGGAATAAAACAGCAACGAACAACATTTTAAGATGTGTGAGAGATGTTGGGGGTGATTCAAACAGCACACTTTAAGAAGAAAGGCGAGTTCAAGAAAGATCTTTGAGGTAACAAACTGACAAGATAGAAAGGAATCCGGATGCATGATCATTTCTTTCGAGACTGGGAAAAGGAGTTAGACGAAAGGGTTGCGTCAAGGCCTTGGCTCGAGGGAACAGATCGGTAACAGGCTCTTGTATCTGCCGCACCGGAGCAGGCTCTGTGAATAAACTATGCCAAGTGCAACACTGTCTAAACAAGCCAAGTACCTGTTTGTGGAGCGCGCGGATCAGCTGAGGAAACCGTCAACCACATTGTTAGCGAAGACCTTGCATTGGCGTAGTGCAAATACAAAAGAGAAAGGATAATATGGCAGGTCGTATTCACTGGGACTTTTAATGCAAAAGAAGGTAAGAAAAGACTGGAAACTGGTATGGTCATAAACCCGATCTGTCACTGAAAAATGAGAGGTGGGGTTTTATGTGTTTTGATTTAAGCGCGGAAAAGTTCACTGTGATGCGAGAATCTACGATATTAAACCTGATATTGTGATAAGTTAACCAAGAGGTTTTAGATTACTGATGTAACTGGATTCCAGGATCGTAAGGAAGGGGAGAGATAAGGGTTATCACTAAAATATGAGATTTGAAGGACTGCATTTATGGAGAATCAAGACAGGAGAAGTTATAGACACAGTAACAGGCGCACTTGGGACATTACATAAAGATTTACAGAAAAGGGGTGTTGGGATGAGGACACAAACACTCCAGTAAGCATCTCTCCTTTGGACTGCCAGGATTTTGAGGATTCTCCAGGAGTAGATCGAAGGTGAAGTTTAACCACAGAACCCCTAGTCAAGTGGTATGACTCGCTTCTGGGAGATGGTACATATGATAATAAAACAATCTGAGAAAAGGAAATGATGATGATAATGATAATAGCGATGATGATGATGTAAATAAAATTTTACTACTACACATATTAAGAATGATGATATTAATAGCAGCTGGGATGATGTATGATATTAACAATAATATTACTAACACAGCAATATTTTCTGCATTGTGATTGCAGGGAGAATTGAAAAAAAAATGTGGTAATGTACAGCCACTCCGAGAACTCTTTCCAAATAGGCTTTTTAATGATGAATAATTTGAATAATTAAATAAAAAGGTTTTGAATAATGCCCGGAGCACCCAAGCAATGCGACCCTGTTGTTGAAGTTATGACTGTTTTAAAGCTTCATTCAGAAGACAGTCGTCCGTGAGTGTACATGTTCATAAACGCTAGCAGGAGTGATTTACGATTCACTGCGCAACTAAAACTACTTCTTTACTTTAAACATTTTATTAAAGACGAATATAAATGAATCAAGTAGCGATTCACGGAACCCCGTCGACCCTAAAAGACGAATCGAGAGTATTCATGATAAGTAAACTATGTTTTTATTTTGCATTCCTATTGGAGATTGTATAATACAAACCTTACACTGTTGACCATGACCAAGCCATTCAGTTAAATTATTATTTTTTTTTTTGTGACTTTTTATAATGGTAATCTTCATGATTATGGCGATGTCAGGGAGGATAATGATAATGCTTAGGATGATAATGAAGATAGTGATTAAAAATAATATAAGAATATCTTGATAATAATGGTATTCACATAACAATAACACTGATAATAATGACAAGTAAATATATTGATAATATTAACAATATGATAATGATAGTGATGATAATTTAAATATTGACGTTAATATTAATGATGGTGATGATAACGAAAAACAATTACAATAATGATAACCATTAAAACACTGATGATAATAA
>NC_091559.1:1118941-1121441 GCF_042767895.1 Penaeus vannamei | reverse complement strand
GAGGAGGAGGAGGAAGAGGACGGTACGAGAGGAGAGAGACAGCTTTTGGGAGAATATTGTGAGTGCGAAGAGTAGTGGAAAGGAAGGAAATGAAGAAGAAGGAGGAAGGGAGGGAGGGAGGAGGAAGGGAGAGGAAGGAGTAGGAGGAGGAGGAAGGAGGGGAGGAGGGGGAGGAAGAAAGAAGGGGAGGAGGAGGAGGAAAGAAGAAGGAGAGGAGGAAGAGGAAGAGGAGGAGGACGAATAAATGAAGAAGAAGGAGAAAGAGGAGGAAGGAGGAGGAGGAGGGGGAAGAAGGAGAGGAGGTGGAGGAAGAAGAAAGGGAGGAGGAGGAGGGAGGAGGAAGAAGGAGAGGAGGAAGTTGAAGAAGAAGGAGAGGAGGAAGTTGAAGAAGAAGGAGAGGAGGAGGAGGACGAAGAAGAAGAAGAGGAAGAGGAGGAGGAAGAAGGAGAGGAGGAGGAGGAAGAGGAGTAGGACAAAAAAGAGGAAGAGTAGGAGGAGGAGGAGGAGGACGGTACGAGAGGAGAGAGACAGCTTTTGGGGAGAATATTGTGAGTGCGAAGAGTAGTGGAAAGGAAGGAAATGAAGAAGAAGGAGGAAGGGGAGGGAGGAGGAAGGAGGAGGAGGAAGGAAGGGAGGAGGAGGAAGAAGGAGGAGGAGGAGGAGGAAGAAGGAGAGGAGGGGGAGGAAGAAAAAAGGGAGGAGGAGGAGGAGGAGGAGGGTACGAGAGGAGAGAGACAGCTTTTGGGAGAATATTGTGAGTGCGAAGAGTAGTGGAAAGGAAGGAAATGAAGAAGAAGGAGAAAGAGGAGGAAGAAAAGGAGGAGGAGGAGGAGGAAGGAGGGGAGGAGAGGGAGGAAGAAGAAAGGGAGGAGGGGGAGGAGGAGGAAGAAGGAGAGGAGGAGGAGGAGGAGGACGAGGAGGGGGAGGAGGACGAATAAAAAGAGGAGGAGGAGGAAGAAGAAGAAGAGGAGGTGGTGATGACGACGAAGAAGAGAAGGAAGGAGGAGGAAGAAGGAGAGGAGGAGGAGTAGGACCAAAAAGAAGAAAAGGAAGAGGAGTAGGAGGAGGAAGGAGAAGAAGAAAGAGGAGGAGGAGGAGGAAGAAGGAGAGGAGAGGAGGAGGAAGAGGAGTAGGACAAAAAAAAAGAAGAAGAAGAGGTGGAGGAGGAAGTGGAGGAAGAGGAAGAGGAGGAGGAGGAGAAAGAAGAAGAAGAGGTGGAGGAGGAAGAGGAGTAGGACAAAAAGAAGAAGAAGAGGAGGAGGAGGAGGTGGAGGAAGGAGAGGAAGAGGAGGGGGAAGAAGGAGAAGAGAAGGAAAATGAGGAGGAGGAGGAGGAAGGAAGAAGGAAGGAGGAGGAGGAAGAGAGAGGGAGGGGGAAATGAAGATGAAGAAAGGAAGAGGGGGAATGTTAAGAAGAAGAAGATTATGATGAAGGAGAAGTAGAAGAAACGGAGAAGTAGAAGAAGAAAAAGGAAGATGAAGACAAAAAAAAAAAAAAAAGAGAAAATGAAGAAAACTGAAATAATAAATTCGAAAAAGGAAGGGAGGAGGAGAAGGAGGCAGACATGAAGAAGAAATAAAACTAAAAGTACCGGAAAAAATAACGAAAGAGAGAAAAAATGCGGTAATGAGGACGAGTAAGGAAAGAGAAATGAGTTAAAAAGGAGGAAAGAGGAAGGGAGGAGGAAGGAAGCAAGGAAGGAGGGAAAAAAAAAAAAAAAAAAAAAAAAAAAAAGGAAGGCCACAGACATTTAAAACTAAAGGTAGAATCGAAGAAATGGAGAAGGAAATATAATGATAACTGATGTGAGAGAAGAGACGGAAGGAGATAAGGGGAAAGACCAATAAAGGGAGAAACGAAAGAAAGAAGAAAAATAATATTCGCAGAAAATGGAAATCCGCAAAGAAGAAATAAAGGAGAGAGAGAGAGAGAGAGAAAGAGAGAGAGAGAGAGAGAGAGAGAGAGAGAGAGAGAGAGAGAGAGAGAGAGACAGACAGACAGACAGAGAGAGAGAGAGAGAGAGAGACAGAGAGACAGAGACAGAGAAAGAAAACGAAATAAAGAGAGAAAAATAAAAGTAACAAGCAAACAAGACGAAGAAAACGTCTTCAAAAATCAAGAAGCCAAAGAGGAAGAGCGAGAAATAAGAAGAAAACAGCAAGGAGGAAGGAGCCAGGAGCGTGTGGGCGTCCCAGGAAGACCACTGAAGCAGACGAAGGAGGTGCTGTGTCCTCCTGACGTCGTGAGATCCTGCTTGGGCGGAAAGGGAAGACGCAACGCCCTCGGCCCTGGACATTGTGCAGCGAGGGTGGGCGGGCGGGCGTGAGGGGGTGGAGGAGGGGAGGGGGGGGGGCGGGCCTGGGTGGGGGAGGTGGGCGTGAGGGGTTGGAGGAGTGGGAGGGTGGGCGTGAAGGGGTGGAAGAGTGGGAGGGTGGGAGTGAGGGGGTGGAGGAGTGGGAGGGTGGGCGTGAAGGGGTGGAGGAGGGGGAGGGTGGGCGTG
>NC_091559.1:1106441-1113941 GCF_042767895.1 Penaeus vannamei | reverse complement strand
CATTACGATAACAGATAAGCTCTCTTCCGGGGACTCGTTATGATAATCATCCGGTCTTGTATCATGTCTAACGAGCTATTTTCTCCGTCTTGTTTAATTGGGTCAACGGTAAACTACTCGTTTATATTGTCGGGGAGAGGGAGGGAGATAGGGGGGGAGGGAAGGAGGATGGGGAGGGAGGGAGGGAGATAGGGGGGAAGGAAGGTGGGGGAGACGGGGAGGGAGAGGGAAGGAGAGGGAGGGAGGGAGGGGGTGGAAGGGATGGAGATGGGAGGAGGGTGGGGAGGGTGGGAGATGGGAGGGAGAGGGAGAGGGAGGGAGTGAGGGGGGATAGGGGGTAAGGAGGGAGGGAGGGAGGGAGGGGGTGGAAGGGAGGAAGGGAGGGAAGGAGAGGGAGGGTGGGAGGGAGAGAGGGAGGGAGGGGGAGGAAGGGGGAAGGAGGGAGGGAGGGAGGGGGAGGGATGGGAGGGGGAGAGGGAGGGAGGAAGGGAGGGAGAGAGAGAGAGAGAGAGAGAGAATTGTGAAAGAAAGAAAGAAAAATGAGAACGCAAAATCAAGAAAGAGAAAGAAAAACGAAATAGTGAAAAAAAAATATATATATTTTTTTAAATCAAAGAGAAAAAAAAAACGAACCACAACGAAACAGCCAAACACAGAATAAGAAAACCTGACACGGAGAGAGAGAGAGACAGACAGAGAAAATAAAGCGTGAAAGAAAAAGAGAGAGAGAGAGACGAAACACAACCCCCGGAGAGAGAGAGAGACAAACAGAGAAAATAAAGCGTGAAAGAGAGAGAGAGAGAGAGAGAGAGAGACGAAACACAACCCCCGGAGAGAGAGAGAGACAGACAGAGAAAATAAAGCGTGAAAGAGAAAGAGAGAGAGAGAGAAGAGAGAGAGAGACGAAACACAACCCCCGGAGAGAGAAAGAGAGACAAACAGAGAAAATAAAGCGTGAAAGAGAGAGAGAGAGAGAGAGAGAGACGAAACACAACCCCTTCCCTGAGCTACCGGCCTATCCACGTCACCCCCGCCTTTCAGTCAGTCCCGAGTCGCAGCGAATCTCTGTTTACAAATCACTCTCCTCGGAAACATTTCCCTTTTTGGACGATACTTGGCGCTTTTTGTGGACGATACTTGGCGCTTTTTTGTGGACGATATTTAGGCCTTTTTTGGACGATATTTAGGCCTATTTTGGACGATATTTAGGCCTTTTTTTGGATGATATTTGGCGCTTTTTTTGTGGACGATATTTGGCGCTTTTTTGTGGACGATATTTGGCGCTTTTTTGTGGACGATATTTGGCGCTTTTTTGGACGATATTTGGCCCTTTTTTGGACGATATTTGGCCCTTTTTTGGACGATACTTGGCGCTTTTTTGGACGATACTTGGCGCTTTTTTGTGGTCGATACTTGGCGCTTTTTTGGACGATACTTGGCGCTTTTTTGGACGATACTTGGCGCTTTTTTTTTTGTGGACGATACTTGGCGCTTTTTTGGACGATACTTGGCGCTTTTTTGGACGATACTTGGCGCTTTTTTGTGGACGATACTTGGCGCTTTTTTTGGACGATACTTGGTGCTTTTTAGACGATATTTAGGCCTTTTTTGGACGATATTTAGGCCTTTTTTGGACGATACTTGGCGCTTTTTTGTGGACGATACTTGGCGCTTTTTTGTGGACGATACTTGGCGTTTTTTTGACGATATTTAGGTCTTTTTGGACGATACTTGGCGCTTTTTTGGACGATACTTGGCGCTTTTTTGTGGACGATACTTGGCGCTTTTTTGGACGATACTTGGCGCTTTTTTGGACGATACTTGGCGCTTTTTTGTGGACGATACTTGGCGCTTTTTTGGACGATACTTGGCGCTTTTTTGGACGATACTTGGCGCTTTTTTGGTCGATACTTGGCGCTTTTTGGACGATATTTGGCGCTTTTTTTTTGGACGATACTTAACCCTTTTTTGGAAGAATGATATGAAAGAGGGAATGGGGGAGACAGGGAGAGAGAACGATGATAAAAAGAAAGGTAGAGAGAGAAAAAAAGATTAGGGAAAAAGCGGTAGAGAATGTAATGAAAGAAAAAAAGAGATTAGGAAGAATGATATGAAAGAGGGAATGGGGGAGACAGGGAGAGAGAACGCTGAAAAAGAAAGGTAGAGAGAGAAAAAGAGATTAGGGAAAAAGCGGTAGAAGATGTAATGAAAGAGGGAAAAAAAGAGATTAGGAAGAGAGGGGTAGGAAGTTATATGAAAGAGGGAATAAGGGGAGGGGGAAGAGGAAAAGAGAACGATGATAAAAAAGAAAGGTAGAGAAAAAAAGAGATTAGAAAAAAGGGGTAGGAAATTTTATGAAAGAGGGAATAAGGGGAGGGGGAAGAGGAAAAGAGAGACGATGATAAAAAAGAAAGGTAGAGAAAAAAAGAGATTAGAAAAAAGGGGTAGGAAATTTTATGAAACAGGGAATAAGGGGAGGAAATGCGAAAGAGAACGATGATAAGAAGAAAGGTAGAGAAAAAAAAATTAGGAAAAAAGGTGTAGAAAATTACATGAAAGAGGGAAAAAAGAGATTAGGAAGAAAGGAGTAGGGAATTATATGAAACAGGGAATAAGGGGGGAATAGGAGAAGAGAACGATGATAAAAAGAAAGGTAGAGAGAAAAAAACAGAATAAGGTCAGGAGAAAAACCGGTAGAGAATGTAATGAATTAAGAAAAAATAGAGATTAAGAAGAAAGGGGTAGGAACTTGTATGAAAGAGGGAATAAGGGGAGGGGGAATAGGAGAAGAGAACGATGATAAAAAGAAAGGTAGAGGGAAAAAAAAATATTAGGAAAAAGGTGTTGAAAATTACATGAAAAAGGGAATGGGAGAGAGAGAGGGAGAGAATGGGAAATGACGAATATGAATAAAACAAAAACAAGGAAGAAAATAAATAAAATCATGGACAGAAGACGTAGAAAATGCAATGAAAGAGGAAATGAAGAGGAAATAGGGAAATAAAGACAACGAAATGGAAAGAGAGAAAGAGGATTATATGAAATTACGAAAGCAAGTAGTAGAAAATGTAATAAAAGAGCGAATAAAGGAGAGAATGGGAAATTAAAACGATAAAGAGAAGAGAAAGAAAGAAAGAAAAAAGATTTGGAGAAAAAGAAAATATTAAATGAGGGAATAAAAGCGAAAATGGGAAAAGAAGTCTATGAATAAAGGATAGATAGAGAAAAATATACCAAAAGTAGTAAAAAAAAGGTGTAAAAAAATCGAATAAAAGAGAGAACAACAAATAAAAACAGAAAAACGAAATAAAAAAAGACACGAAAAAGGAGAATAAAAAGGGGAAGAGAGAAAACTCAAAAAAAAAAAGAAAAAAAACACGAAAAAGGGAGAATAAAAAAGGGGAAGAGAGAGAGAGAGAGAAAAAAGGAACTCCGGGAAGAGAGAAAACTCAAAAAAACACACACACACACACACACACACACACGAAAAAGGAGAATAAAAAGGAGAAGAGAGAGAGAGAAAATTTAAAAAAAGGGAACTGCAGAAATCGAAAATCGACCTGGAAAATAATATTGTTCCAGGACTAAATTGGATCTTATACCCGCGAGGATCCAGTGAATAGTGATAGCGCCGGTCCTCGGAGAAGGAACCTCGTCTTATTCGGGTCTGCGCTTCGTCCTCATCATCGTCTTCCTTTTGGCCTTCCTTTTATCTCGTCTTATGCTTGTTCTTCCTCTTTTTGTGTGTTATGGGGATGTTGGTGGTTGGGGGGGTGTGGGGGGGGGGGATGTGTGTGTGGGGGGGGGGATTGTCTGTGTGTGTGTGTGTGTGTGTGTGTGTGTGTGTGTGTGCTTCTTCCTTCATATCCCGTTTTCTTCTCTCCCTATCCCTCCTTTCATCATTACTTTTTCTTCATTTTTTTTTATTATTCTGTCCCTCGTTTTTTTATCATCAACCTTGCTCCTTTTATTTCTTCCTATATCTCCTCTTCATCATTCTCCTTCTCTCTCCTCCTACTTCCTATATCTTCTTCCTTCATCCCTTCTCCTCTTCCTTCTAATCCTCCTTTATCATGCTTCTCTTCCCCCTCTTTCCCCTTCCTTCATCTCGTAATCCACCTTCCTTCCACTCTTCCTATTCCTTATTCCTACATCCTCCTCCCTTCCTTCCCTCTTCCCCTTACTCCTATTCCTCCTTTCTTCATCCTACTTTCATTTCTTCCTCCTCCTTCTTCCTTCTTCCTATTCCTCATTCCTTAACCCCGTCCTCTTATCCTTCCTTCCATGCCCATCCTCCTGCCTCTTTTTTTCCTACTTTCTCCTCCTTCACCTTCTCCTTCCCTCCCAACTATCCCTCCTTATTTCCCCTCCTCCTCCTCCTCCTTCCTCTTCCATCCTTCCTCCTTTCTTCCCCCTCCTCCTTCCCAGCTGTTATTCCCCTTCCTTCTATCTCTCCTTTATTTCCCCGTCCTAACCGGTCCTTTAACCTCTTCCATTCCCCCTCTTCCCCCCCATCCTCCTATCGCTCCTTCCTTCTATCCCTCCTTATTTTCTTCCTATCCCTCCTTCCTTCCTCCTATCCTTCCTTTCTTCCTCCTATCCCTCCTTTCTTCTTCCTATCCCTTCTTACTCCCCCCTCTTTCCCTTCTTCCTCCATTCTTCTTCCTGTCTTCCCCCTCTTCCTTCCTATCTCTTATTCCCCTTCCTCTTTTCCCTTCCTTTCTCCTCCTTCTTCCATCTTCCACCTCGTTCTCCTCCTACTCCTCCTTCTTCTTCCTTCTTCCACCTCGTTCTCCTCCTTCTCCTTCTCCTCCATTTCTCGCGGCAAATAAAGGGAGTTAAGGAGAGTGTGAAGAGAGCTGTTTAGGCTTTTCATAGAAAACGAGGTGCGAGGAACAGCCTAGACTCTTTTATTTTAATCTATTGCTCGCATTATCATGGTCATTATCATTACTTTGATCTTAATTACCTGCCAAAATATGATATTGTACAAGTTATTGTTATTGTTTTTTTTCCGGTTTTTGTCTCCCTCTTCGTGTGTTTGTTGTTATTGCTGTTATCTTTATTGTTGTTATCATTATTATTACATTTATGATAATAATAATCATTGTTTTATTGTCAGTACTGTTAATATCATTAGTATTACCATGATAATAATGATAATAATAATAGTAATAGTAATGATAACAATAATAATATTAATAATGACTTTTATTACTATAATTATTTTCGTTATTATTATAATTATTATCATTATTATTATTATTATTATTACTATTATTATTATTATTATTATTATTATTATTATTATTATTATTATTATTATTATTATTATTATTATTATCATTATTATCGTTATTATTATTATTATTATTATTGTTGTTGTTGCTGTTGTTGTTGTTGTTATTATCATTATTATTTTCATTATTGTTATTATTATTATTCTTAATATTATTATCATTATCATCACCATAATTTCTATCATCATTATCGTTAATACCATTATCAAGATGATCATTACTGTTACTGTCATTATCATCATTGTTACTATTATCATTATTTGTGTTATCATTATTATTATCGTCATTATGGCTATTAATAGGTTCGTGATCGTTTTCACCAGTATTATTGTCATTATGAATAGTAGTAGTAGAAGAAAAAGAAGAAGAAGAAAAAGAAGAAGATGGAGAAGAAGTGGTTGTTGTTGTACTAGCAGCAACAACAGCAGCAGCAGCAGTAGTAGTAGTGGTAGCTGTACTAGTAGTAGTACTAGTAGTAGCAGTACTAGCAGCAGCAGTAGTAGTAGCAGTAGTGGTAGTTGTACTAGTAGTAGCAGTACTAGTAGCAGCAGTAGTAGTGGTAGTTGTACTAGTAGTAGTACTAGTAGTAGCAGTACTAGCAGCAGTAGCAGTAGTAGTAGTAGTGGTGGTAGTTGTACTAGTAGTTGTACTAGTAGTAGCAGTACTAGCAGCAGCAGTAATAGTAGCAGTAGTGGTAGTTGTACTAGTAGTAGCAGTACTAGCAGCAGCAGTAATAGTAGCAGTAGTGGTAGTTGTACTAGTAGTTGTACTAGTAGTAGCAGTACTAGCAGCAGCAGCAGTAGTAGTAGTAGTGGTAGTTGTACTAGTAGTTGTATTAGTAGTAGCAGTACTAGCAGCAGCAGCAGTAGTAGTAACAGTAGTGGTAGTTGTACTAGTAGTTGTACTAGTAGTAGCAGTACTAGCAGCAGCAGTAGTAGTAGCAGTAGTGGTAGTTGTACTAGTAGTTGTACTAGTAGTAGCAGTACTAGCAGCAGCAGTAGTAGTAGCAGTAGTGGTAGTTGTACTAGTAGTAGCAGTACTAGCAGCAGTAGTAGTAGTAGTGGTAGTTGTACTAGTAGTAGCAGTACTAGCAGCAGCAGCAGTAGTAGTAACAGTAGTGGTAGTTGTACTAGTAGTTGTACTAGTAGTAGCAGTACTAGCAGCAGCAGTAGTAGTAGCAGTAGTGGTAGTTGTACTAGTAGTAGCAGTACTAGCAGCAGCAGCAGTAGTAGTAGTGGTAGTTGTACTAGTAGTAGCAGTACTAGCAGCAGCAGCAGTAGTAGTAGTAGTGGTAGTTGTACTAGTAATTGTACTAGTAGTAGCAGTACTAGCAGCAGTAGAAGTAGTAGTGGTAGTTGTACTAGTAGTAGCAGTACTAGCAGCAGCAGCAGTAGAAGTAGTAGTGGTAGTTGTACTAGTAGTAGCAGTACTAGCAGCAGCAGCAGTAGAAGTAGTAGTGGTAGTTGTACTAGTAGTAGCAGTACTAGAAGCAGCAGCAGTAGTAGTAGTAGTGGTAGTTGTACTAGTAGTTGTACTAGTAGTAGCAGTACTAGCAGCAGCAGCAGTAGTAGTAGTAGTGGTAGTTGTACTAGTAGTTGTACTAGTAGTAGCAGTACTAGCAGCAGCAGCAGTAGAAGTAGTAGTGGTAGTTGTACTAGCAGCAGCAGTACTAGCAGAAGCAGTAGTAGCCTAAAAGATACTATCATAAATACTGTTACTATCATAATGCAATTATCCCCATCATCATTATCATTAAAGCTACTACTGCTACCATTAGTAACAACAGCAATTGGGTTATAAATAAATCTCATTCGTATTATCTTATCAATATGATTAGTCACGATTATCATCGACAAAGGAAGTTGATGTGATCAGTATTCCAGAACTATTTCCACTCATGGTAATGCTAATCCGAAAACAAATCAATAAGCTTTTAAACCCGATTTAGTCTTGTAAAGCAATCTAACTTTAGAAGAGATGTTCACGTGCCAGAACTTTGGCGAAATGTAGAAGTCCTTTCCCGATTGTAGAAGTATTGTCCCAGTCGAGAAGATTGTCCCTGTTAATAGCGTGTAAGTACCATTATCCAAATGGGAAAATAACTGGTTGTTATTAAGTTCTCATGGTTTTAGGAACGGAGGTAAAATGCGGCTTTTTGTTCGTATGTATTCCATGAGTTTTGTATTCAGGTCTTATTTTT
>NC_091559.1:1093941-1101441 GCF_042767895.1 Penaeus vannamei | reverse complement strand
AGAGACTCGTTTTTGGTTTTATTCCGGAGGATGTGATAAGCTCTGAAATGGGTTGACGGTGTTGGGTATTCTGTCGTCTACTTTTCTCGTCAGTTTAAAGAATAATAAAGATTTTTTTTTTATATATATAATGATATTGGGAGTGGAATTAATGATGATGATGATGATGATAATAATGATGATGATGATAACGATGATGATGATGATAATGATAATGATGATGATAATGATAATGATGATGATGATGATGATGATAATGATAATAATAACGGTAATGATAATAAAATGATAATTATGACAATGATGATAATGATAATAATCATGATTGTAAAAATGATAACATTAATGATGAATATGAAATTAGTAATGGTAACAGTAACTATAGTAATATAATGATAATGATAATAGTGATGATAATAATTACAAATATGATAATGATGCTAACAATGATAATCATAACAATAATGATGATAATGATAATAGTAAAATGATAATAATAATGATAATAATGAGGATAACAGAAATGATAATACTATAATGATATATATGAAAATGATAATGATGAAGCAATAATAAGAAAGATTATAATGATGATATCAATGATAATGATAATACTATTGATTATAGAAATAATAATCAAAATAACAGTGATAATGTTAGTTATACTAAAAATAATTATTATAATGATAATAGTGAGAAAGATGACAATTAAAGTAATAATAATCATAATAATCATAGTAAAAAACAAAAATAATATTGGCAACGTTAATGGTGATAAGGATAACAATCATGATAATAACAATAATGAAAATGGTTATAGCAGTAACATCAATAATGATAATGAAAATTATGATTAGTATTGCTATGATGCAATGATGATGATAATGATAAATGATAATGAGGATGTTAATGGTGATAATAATGATAGTAGTAATAGTAATACTTTGATAATGATAAGAATGATTATCATTATAATTATTATTATTATTATTATTATTATTATTATTATTATTATTGTTATGATGATGATGATGATGATGATGATGGTAACACTAATAATTACAATAATGATAGCAATGATTATCATTATCATTATTACTATTATTATTGTTGTTACTGTTATTATTATCATTGTTGTTGTTATTGTTATTATCATTATTATTATTATTACTATTATTATCATCATCATCATTATTATTATTATTTTCATCGTCATTTTCATTATTATCATTCATCTTAATTATGTCATCAATACCATAGGAAATATTACTATTATCATCATTTTCATGAATACCCTCATTATCATCATTATTATTATTATCCTTATTATCATTATCACCGTTATTATTATTATTATCACTGTCATCGTTTTTGTTATTATGAATATTCTAACAACTGTCATTATCAAGACTGTTTTCATCGATATTATCATTATCATTAACGTTATTATTAATGTTGTTGTTATTTTTTTATACTTGTTATTGCTGTTCTCATTGTCACTTTTTTAGTTATCATTATTACCATTATTGTTGATATTGGCATCAGTATCATCATTATTATTTATATTATTATTATTATCATTTCTGTAGAAATTATTATATTTTTTGTTATTATCAGTGCCATTAACAGTCGTTAGAATAATGATATTAAAAGTATTATATGATATTAATGAGAATAACATGATAGTTTGATGATAATTATGATAATGATATAAATATTGATAGTAATGAGAGTGATATATAATAGAGAGAATTATATATATTTTCTTATCAATCTCTGACTGTGATTTCTTACGGCGAGAGAAATAACCATAACTTTAAATCAGAAATGGAATAACTTAAGCTGATTAGTAAAAAAAAAAATGAATTCGAAAAGGAAAAATGCCAGATATAATTATGAAATCCTCTTGGGTATTTGTAATGAAACAGATTAATAAGAAAATAAATAAGTATCGAAATAAACATTGAATAGTTATATGATCAGCCAAACGAAAGTTAATATTTTTTTTTTTTTTTTAATTAAAGGCAAAGAAAAAAAAGAGAAAAGAAGAAAGATAAGAGAAAAGAAAGAAAAAATAAATGAAATAACGAAAGATAAGAGAAAACAAATAAACAATAGATAATAAATAGAAAATAATAAATAGATAAATAGAAAAAAAATAAAAAAGAGAAAAAATAAACAAAAAATAAAGAAAGAAAGACAGGAGAATAGAAAAAAAATAAAAGAAAGAAAGGCAGAAAAAAAATATTTGTGAAAAATCTGAAAAATCCACACAAAAAATAGATAAATAAATAAATAAAATAAATAAATAAAGACAGAAAAAAATATCTGAAAAATCCACACAATATTTCCTATCTATATCATTGACTTCAGGTTCAGGAACAGAAAGTCCAGGGAAAAAAAAGTGGCGGATTCAAACCCTTTCATGGCGCCTTCGTTCACGTGCTCTTTGGGGGGTTTTGTGTGAGTGTGTGGCGGGGGGGGGGGGGGGGGGGGGGTAGGAAGTGTGGGGTGTATGGTGGTGGGGAGGAAGTGGGGGGTTTATGGTGGTGGAGAGCTTGTGTGGGAGGGGGGGGTGTATGGTGGCGGGGGGGGGGGGGTTAGGAAGTGGGGGGTGTATGGTGGTGGAGAGCTTGTGTGGGAGGGGGGGGTGTATGGTGGTGGGGAGCTGGTGGGGGGGGGAGTGTGGGGTGTATGGTGGTGGGGAGCTGGTGTGGGGTAGGAAGTGGGGGGTGTATGGTGGTGGGGAGCTGGTGTGGGAGGGGAAGTGGGGGGGGTAGGAAGTGTGGGGTGTATGGTGGTGGGGAGCTGGTGGGGGATTTTGTGTGTGTGTGGGGGGGGGAGGGGGGGTAGGAAGTGTGGGGTGTATGGTGGTGGGGAGCTGGTGTGGGAGGGGAGAGGGGGGGGGTAGGAAGTGTGGGGTGTATGGTAGTGGGGAGCTGGTGTGGGAGGGGGGGAGGGTAGGAAGTGGGGGGTGTATGGTGGTGGGAAGCTGGTGTGGGAGGGGGGTAGGAAGTGTGGGGTGTATGGTGTGGGGGGGAAGGGGGGTAGGAAGTGGGGGGTGTATGGTGGTGGGGAGCTGGTGTGGGAGGGGGGGTAGGGGGTAGGAAGTGGGGGGGTGTATGGTCGTGGGGAGCTGGTGTGGGTGGGGGGGGGTAGGAAGTGGGGGGTGTATGGTCGTGGGGAGCTGGTGTGGGTGGGGGGGGGGTAGGAAGTGGGGGGTGTATGGTCGTGGGGAGCTGGTGTGGGGTAGGAAGTGGGGGGTGTATGGTGGTGGAGGGGGGGAGGGGGGGAGGAAGTGTGGGGTGTATGGTGGTGGGTAGGAAGTGGGGGGTGTATGGTGGTGGGGAGCTGGTGGGGGGGGGGAGTGGGGGGTGTATGGTCGTGGGTAACTGGTGTGTGTGTGTGTTTAAGTTCGTATCTGTAAGCGTGTAAGCGTGAATGTGTGTTAATGTGAGTAAGCTTGTAACCGTATTTATATGCGCGCGTGTGTGTGTGTGTGTATGTGTGTGTGTGTGTGTATGTGTGTGTGTGTGTGTTTGTGTGTATGTGTGTGTGTGTGTGTGTGTGTGTGTGTGTGTGTGTGTTTGTGTGTATGTGTGTGTCTGTGTGTGTGTGGTATGAATGCCTTTGCTTCTATACATATAGATTTAAGCGCGCAAGTGTGTTCACGAGGAAGTCTGTGAGTATGAATATCCGCATGTGGGTTTCCCTCTCCATCTCCTCCTGTATCCGGAGGTGTAGTGGATATGTCTGTTAGATCCTCGGCTACTGTTGCCGTTTTATGAAAGGTAACAGGAGCCCAAACGGAGCCTGTCGCTGCCGATAGCTTCCGCCCCGCCAAGCTTTGCCTCCGACGCTGAAATGGAAAACTATATATTTTTCCTCCGCTATTTTGCTTTCGATAGTTTTATATATATATATATATATGGCTGGGGGCTGTTTGTTTACTAGGTCGTGGCCGAGAACTGCGATAGCCGTTAGATCGCGTTCGACACCTTTATTTTGTCCTATCTCGCTTCACAGCCACGCTTTGCTTACTCCAGAAATGTTGCACGAGATTTTATATCGCAACTTGCAACATTGGCGAACACACGCACGGAGTCACACACAAGCATGCACACTTATAGAACATCAAGCAGAAACATATACATACATCAATATCAAGAATATCAAGAAGTAATATATACATACATAAGCACACGTATGCCTTATCATGTATATACAAAAAGGTAACCGTTACATATACAATATTGTATAGAAACACTCATACATACTCATAAATACACTGTCATGTAGACATATATATATACAATCTTATACAATAATACAGATCCACCCATACACACACCTGGATATACATACACAGAAACAAACATAAAAACATATACAAATCACATAGAAAAATACGCACATACGATTTCATTAAAAAGAAAAAAAAACACTCTTATACAATATCATACAGATCCACCCATACACACACCTGGATATACATACACAGAAACAAACACAAAGCATATACAAATGACATAGTAAAATACGAACATACGATTCCATAAAAAACTAACAAAAAAAAAAAAAAACACTCATATAATATCATACAGATCCACCCATACATACACCTAGATATACATACACAGAAACAAACATGAAACATATACAAATCCCATAGAAAAATACGAACATACGATTTCATAAAAAAAAAAAAAAAAAACAGATCCATCCATACACACACTTGGATATAGATACACAGAAACAAACACAAAACATATACAAATCACATAGAAAAATACGAACATACGATTTCATTAAAATATTTATATATATATATATATATATATATATATATATATATATATATATATATATATATATATATATATATATATATATATATATATATATATATATATATATATAAAAGCACTCATACAATATCATACAGATCCACCCATACACACACCTGGATAAACATACACAGAAACAAACGCAAAACATATACAAACCACATAAAAAAAAATACGAACATACGATTTCATAAAAAAAAAAAAAAAAAAAAAAAAAAAACATACGGACTCCCTTTTCTTCAATCCTCCAAGGATATAGGATTCCCTGGAATGTCTTGGATGAGAAGCTGCTGTCCAGAAGAGGAACACTTCATACCATAAATTGGAATAACACGTCCAGGGTGTCCTTCACATCCGGGTCGTGTTGTCTGTCCAGATAATAAAAGTTTAGCTGTAGTGACCTCGCTCTCTTTTCACAAATATATATATTTTTTTACTATCACTACTTTTATCATCATCTATCATCACTATTATGATAATGAAAATGATATTAATAGTGAAAGAATGACAATAACGTTCATTATTAATATCAATATCAATATCAATAGTGAAAAAAATAACAATAATAGTCATTATTGCAACAGATTGTTGTTGTTATTTTTTTCATTATTGATATTAGTGACGTTATTTTCCTTGTTATTATTGTCAATCATATCATTATCACTATCATCATCATTATTACTATCATCATCATCATTACTATCATCATCATTATTACTATCATCATCATTATTACTTTCATCATTATTATTACCATCATAGCTATTGTTATTGTTGTTCCTGTTGTTGTTATTTTTGTTGACGATGCTATTTTTATTCTTTTTTCTTTTAATTTACTTTCATATTACAAAAAGACTATAACAAATAGTTGTATTATTACAACCATTATCATTGTCATCACTGTTGCTACTTTTGATATGATTATTATTATCATTTTTATTATTATCATCAACATTTTAATTATCATCGTTATTATCATTTTAACTAAGCTTATTGTTGCTAATATTATCACTATTGTTAATACTATTGTCGTTGTTGTTTTAATTATTGTTATTGTCGTTATTATTATCATTATTGTGCTGTTGTTATTGTCATAATTTTACTATTATTGTTATTATTTTCATTAATATCACTATATACATCATCAATATTATTATCATTATTATTATCCTTATCATCATTATTGTAATTATATTTATTACTATTATCATTATCATTATCATTTTCGCTATCTATCCTTATCACTATTATCATTAACACTATTATCCCTAATGCTATCATCACAATTGTTATTCTTATCATCACTGTTATCATTATCATCATTCTTTTTGTTTTAATCATTAGCATCATTTTTCTTACCATTCTACTCCCCATAACTTTCTACATTCCCTTCCACTCTCTCTCTCTCTTCCTCTTATCCCTCTTCCTTGTCCTCCTATCCTTCTCCACTTTCCCTTCCTCCCTTCTCCTCCTCCCTCGCCCTTCTTCCATATTCATAACATCATTAATTTCCTCCAGACACTTTCCTTATCGTCCAAAGCACCTTTTTTCGCCTCACAAGAAGCGTGTTAACAAGGCGCTGTAGTTTCGCTAACGAAGACAGTGTGTTGATGAGCGAATCCTCGCAAGTTAGCGATTATCACGCGGGAGTTCCGTTCTTGTAAGTGCTGTTTCTCTCTTTTTTTTTTTCTTCTTTCTTTCTTTGTTGTTGTTTTTTGCATTTTTGTAAGTGCTGTTTCTCTTTTTCTTTTCTTTTTTTCTTTTTTTTTCTTTTTATTTATTTTTTATTTTGTTTTTGTTTCTCTTTTTTTGCGGTTTTTTTTTTGCGTTTTTATGTGCTGTTTCTCTTTTTTCTTTTTTTTTCTTTTTTTGTTTTTTTGTTTCTTTCTCTTTTTTTGCGTTTTTTTTGCGTTTTTATGTGCTGTTTCTCTTTTTTTCTTTTTTTTTCTTCTTTTTTCTTTTTTTTTTTTTGTTTCTTTCTTTCTCTTTTTTTGCGTTTTTTTTTGCGTTTTTATGTGCTGTTTCTCTTTTTTTCTTTCTTTCTTTCATTTTCTTTTTTTTTTGCGTTCTTGTAAGTGTTGTTTCCCTTTTTTCTTTCTTTCTTTTTTCTTTCTTTCTTTCCCTTCCTCCCTTCTCCTCCTCCCTCGCCCTTCTTCCATATTCATAACATCATTAATTTCCTCCAGACACTTTCCTTATCGTCCAAAGCACCTTTTTTCGCCTCACAAGAAGCGTGTTAACAAGGCGCTGTAGTTTCGCTAACGAAGACAGTGTGTTGATGAGCGAATCCTCGCAAGTTAGCGATTATCACGCGGGAGTTCCGTTCTTGTAAGTGCTGTTTCTCTTTTTTTCTTTTTTTCTTTGTTGTTGTTGTTTTGCGTTTTTGTAAGTGCTGTTTCTCTTATTATTATTATTATTTTTTTTTTTTGCGTTATTGTAAGTGCTGTTTCTCTTTTTTCTTTTTTTCTTTTTTTTTTGCGTTCTTGTAAGTGCTGTTTCTCTTTTTTTCTTTTTTTTTTCTTTGTTTCTTTCTTTTGCGTTCTTGTAAGTGCTGTTTCTCTTTTTTTCTTTTTTTTTTCTTTGTTTCTTTCTTTTGCGTTCTTGTAAGTGCTGTTTCTCTTTTTTTCTTTTTTTTTTCTTTGTTTCTTTCTTT
>NC_091559.1:1067479-1083413 GCF_042767895.1 Penaeus vannamei | reverse complement strand
GTACTATTAAATCAAACTTATGATTTGTTCGCTTAATTTCATATGATGATAACCGAGATTGACACACAAAGAAACTAGCCTCATTAACACAAGGATTGCATAGAGGCTCGGTTATCTCATATGGCGTTGTTAAAGATTAGCGTCGCCAGTTCAGGATTGGTCGGAGATCTGTGGAAGCGGGTCCTGGGGCGACTCCGGGCTACCCTAGAGGAGGGCCCCGTCCATCCAGTGCAGACTGCCATTTTCAAAGATCGCCGTATTCCTTACGATAATCTACCTCACGACCTACCTTCACCCACCTTAACCTACCACAAAACCTCCCCTTAACCTTCCCTGACCTTCCCCAAGCAGGTTCGAAGTGCCCATGATGGTCGGGAAGCTCGAACTACCATTAGTATTCGTCTGCTAGCCCAAGATGTCAAGATTAATTTTGGGTTCGGGGAAAAATTGTCTGGTCAATAGGTTCCCAGGCTAGTCACACCTTTCCAGAACCAGGAACAAGTCCAAGAATCCTTCAGCCAGGTGCCATAAAACCAGGACCTTTTTGACAGACTAATTATGGGTCCGTCACTATGATCGAGAAAGTAAGGCCCAGTCAAAACAGTGGAAGCAATCTGAATCACAACCCCTCCAAATAGGCGCTTGTCACACACTCGGCAGGCGAAGTCAAGCCCACAGTGTTTTGGGATTAGTGTAGAAAAATTATTAAGGATTTTCTAGTAAAAGGTACTACAATTTCAGGGGCTTACTACGCTTCAGTGCTACATAAATTGTGTGAGGCTATTAAGACTAAGAGGCACGGGATGTTGACCCAAGGTGTCCGCCTCCTACAAGACAACATCCCTGTTCACCGCTCTCATATTCCCCAGATGGAAGCGCAGTCCTGTAACTACACCCTTCTTCATCCTTCTTATGCACCAACTTGTTTTCACTTCTTTCTGTCCATTTTCTGTTACCTCTTTCACCTCTCTCCACCCATTTTATATTACTGTAGCAGCAAATATGCTATGAGTTACGGACTGGAAATCAACACATAACCTTTAGAGACGGCTATCTTTTTCACCCTCCTAGAGTAAGCGGAAGTAAGTCAAGTTAAATCTGTAATGAACACTCCTCATATATATACATATATATATATATATATATATATATATATATATATATATATATATATATATATATATATATATATATAGTAATAAAAAAAATATATATATATATATATATATATGTATATATATATATATATATATATATATATATATTTTTTTTTTTTTTTTTATTACTATATATATAGATATATATATATATATATTTATATATATATATATATATATATATATATATATATTTATATATATATATATATATATATATATATATATATATATATACATAAATATTCATATACATACATAAATATAGACACGTAAACACACACCCACACCTGCTTACATAGCCTCCCATAATTATGTCAAAGGCAGTTCCCTTCCAGCCGGAGCCCGAATGACAAGGAGGTCGCGCATTCACCTCTCCAGCCCTGCATGACGACGCCAAGGAGACGCACGTGACACGGAAGCTCCTGCTCTCTTCTTATCTAATCCCCTTTGTGACTCGCCTTTTAACTCTGATTAAATTAATGTGACGAGAAGGCAGCGCGTCGGAGACTGGAGAGACTCGTTTTTGGTTTTATTCTGGAGGATGTGATAAGCTCTGAAATGGGTTGACGGTGTCGGGTATTCTGTTGTCTACTTTTCTGGGCAGTTTAAAGAATAATAATGATGATTTTTTAATGTAATGATATTGGAATTGGCATTAATGATGATGATGATAATAATGATGATAATGACGATAATGATAGTGAAATGATAATTATGACGATTATGATAATGGTAATAATATAGTAAAAATTATAACATTATTGATGAATATGAAATTAGTAATGGTAACATTAACTATAGTGATATAATGATAATGATAATAGTGATGATAATGATAACGAATATGATAGTATTGATAACGATAATAATCATAGCAATAAATATGATAATGATAATAGGAAAATAATGATAATGATAACAGGAAAATTAGAATGATAATGATAGCCATAATAATATTAATCATGATACTGATGATGATAATAACAATGATCATAAAATTAATAATAATGAAAATAATTATAACAATAACAATAATAATGGTAATGAAAATTATGATTAGTATTACTATTATGCAATGATGATAATAATGATAAATGATAATGAGGATGTTAATGATGACAATAATGATAGTAGTAATAGTCATACTTTGATAATAATAAGAATGATTATTATCATTATTATTATTGTTATTATTATGATGATGATGAAAATGATGATAACACTAATGATTACAATAATGATAACAATTATTATCATTATCATTATTATTATTATTATTGTTAATATTATTATTATTATTATTGTTGTTGTTGTTGTTATTATTATTATTATTATTATTATTTTCATTATTATCATTTATCTTATTTAAGTCATCAGTACCATAATACTGTTATTATCCTTTTCATGAATACCCTCATTATCATCATTATTATTATCCGTATTATCATTATCACCTTTATTATTATTATTATTATTGTCATCATTTTTGTTTTTATGAATATTTTAACAACTGTCATTATCAATATTAATAACTGTCATTATCAATACTATTTTCATTGATATTATCATTACTATTATCGTTATTATTAATGTTATTGTTATTTTTTATTATACTTGTTATTACTGTTCTCATTGTTACTTTTTTAGATATCATTATTACCATTATTATTATTATTATTATTATTATTATTATTGGCATCAGTATCATCATTATTATTTATGTTATCATTATTATCATTTCTGTAGAAATTATTATTATTTTTGTTATTATCAGTGCCATTAACAGTCGTTAGAATAATGATATGAAAAGTATTATATGATATTAATGAGAATAACATGATAGTTTGATGATAATTATGATAATGATATAAATATTGATAGTAATGATAGTGATATATAATAGAGAGAATTATATATATTTTCTTATCAATCTCTGACTGTGATTTCTTACGGCGAGAGAAATAACCATAACTTTAAATCAGAAATGGAATAACTTAAGCTGATTAGTAAAAGAAAAAATGAATTCGAAAAGGAAAAATGTCAGATATAATTATGAAATCCTCTTGGGTATTAGTAATGAAACAGATTAGTAAGAAAATAAATAAGTATCGAAATAAACATTAAATAGTTATATGATCAGCCAAACGAAAGTTAATAAAAAAAACTTTTTTTTAGAATTAAAGGCAAAGAAAAAAAAGAGAAATGAAGAAAGATAAGAGAAAAGAAAGAATAATAAATGAAATAACGAAAGATGAGAGAAAAGAAAGAAAAAATGAAATAACGAAAGTTAATATAAAATAAATAAATAATAGAAAATACATAGAAAATAATAAATAGTAATTAGAAAAAAAAAATAAGAGAAAAATTAATAAAAAATAAATAAGAGAAAAATTAATAAAAATAAAGAAAGAAAGATAAGAGAATAGAAAAAAAAATAAAAGAAAGAAAGGCAGAAAAAAATATATTTGTGAAAAATCTGAAAAATCCACAAAAGATAAAATAAAGACAGAAAAAAAAAAATCTGAAAAATCCACACAATATTTCCTATTTATATCATTGACTTCAGGTTCAGGAACAGAAAGTCGAGGAAAAAAAAAAGTGGCGGATTCCAACCCTTTCATGGCGCCTTTGTTCACGTGCTCTTTGGGGGGTTTTGTGTGAGTGTGTGGCGGGGGGGGGGGGGTAGGTAGGAAGTGTGGGGTGTATGGTGGTGGGGAGCTAGTGTGGGAGGGGGAGGGGGGGTAGGAAGTGTGGGGTGTATGGTGGTGGGGAGCTAGTGTGGGAGGGGGAGGGGGGGGTAGGAAGTGTGGGGTGTATGGTGGTGGGGAGCTAGTGTGGGAGGGGGAGGGGGGGGTAGGAAGTGTGGGGTGTATGGTGGTGGGGAGCTAGTGTGGGAGGGGGAGGGGGGGGTAGGAAGTGTGGGGTGTATGGTGGTGGGGAGCTAGTGTGGGAGGGGGAGGGGGGGGTAGGAAGTGTGGGGTGTATGGTGGTGGGGAGCTAGTGTGGGAGGGGGAGGGGGGGGTAGGAAGTGTGGGGTGTATGGTGGTGGGGAGCTAGTGTGGGAGGGGGAGGGGGGGGTAGGAAGTGTGGGGTGTATGGTGGTGGGGAGCTAGTGTGGGAGGGGGAGGGGGGGGTAGGAAGTGTGGGGTGTATGGTGGTGGGGAGCTAGTGTGGGAGGGGGAGGGGGGGGTAGGAAGTGTGGGGTGTATGGTGGTGGGGAGCTAGTGTGGGAGGGGGAGGGGGGGGTAGGAAGTGTGGGGTGTATGGTGGTGGGGAGCTAGTGTGGGAGGGGGAGGGGGGGGTAGGAAGTGTGGGGTGTATGGTGGTGGGGAGCTAGTGTGGGAGGGGGAGGGGGGGGTAGGAAGTGTGGGGTGTATGGTGGTGGGGAGCTAGTGTGGGAGGGGGAGGGGGGGGTAGGAAGTGTGGGGTGTATGGTGGTGGGGAGCTAGTGTGGGAGGGGGAGGGGGGGGTAGGAAGTGTGGGGTGTATGGTGGTGGGGTGTATGGTGGTGGGGAGCTGGTGGGGGGTAGGAAGTGTGGGGTGTATGGTGGTGGGGATTTTGTGTGTGGGGGGGGGTAGGAAGTGGGGGGTGTATGGTGGTGGGGAGCTGGTGGGGGGGGGGGGGGGGTAGGAAGTGGGGGGTGTATGGTGGTGGGGAGCTGGTGTGGGGGGGAGGGGGCGGGAGTGTGGGGTGTATGGTCGTGGGGAGCTAGTGTGGGAGAGGGGGGGGAGGTAGGAAGTGGGGGGTGTATGGTCGTGGGGAGCTAGTGTGGGAGGGGGAGGGGGGGGAGGAAGTGTGGGGTGTATGGTCGTGGGTAGCTGGTGTGGGAGGGGGAGGGGGGGGAGGTAGGAAGTGTGGGGTGTATGGTGGTGGGGAGCTGGTGTGTGTGTGGGGGGGGGGTAGGAAGTGTGGGGTGTATGGTGGTGGGGAGCTGATGGGGGGGTAGGAAGTGTGGGGTTTATGGTGGTGGGGAGCTAGTGTGGGAGAGGGGGGGGAGGTAGGAAGTGTGGGGTGTATGTTGGGGAGCTGGTGTGGGAGGGGGAGGGGGGGTGTATGGTGGTGGAGAGCTGGTGGGGGGGGAGGGTAGGGGTGTATGGTGGTGGGGAGCTGGTGTGGGGGGGGGAGGGGGGATGTATGGTGGTGGAGAGCTGGTGGGGGGGGAGGGTAGGGGTGTATGGTGGTGGGGAGCTGGTGTGGGAGGGGGAGGGGGGGTGTATGGTGGTGGAGAGCTGGTGGGGGGGGAGGGTAGGGGTGTATGGTGGTGGGGAGCTGGTGTGGGGGGGGGAGGGGGGATGTATGGTGGTGGAGAGCTGGTGGGGGGGGAGGGTAGGGGTGTATGGTGGTGGGGAGCTGGTGTGGGAGGGGGAGGGGGTGTATGGTGGTGGAGAGCTGGTGGGGGGGGAGGGTAGGGGTGTATGGTGGTGGGGAGCTGGTGTGGGGGGGGGGAGGGGGGGAAGTAGGAAGTGGGGGGTGTATGGTGGTGGGGGGGGTAGGAAGTGCGGGGTGTATGGTGGTGGGAAGCTGGTTTGGGGGGGAGGGGGAGGTAGGAAGTGTGGGATGTATGGTGGTGGGGAGTGTGGGGAGCTAATGGTGGGTGAGGGGGGTAGGAAGTGGGGGGTGTATGGTCGTGGGGAGCTGGTGTGTGTGTGTGTTTAAGTTCGTATCTGTAAGCGTGTAAGCGTGAATGTGTGTTAATGTGAGTGTGTGTGTGTGTGTGTGTGTGTGTGTGTGTGTGTGTATGTGTGTGCGTGTGTGTGTGTGTGTATGTGTGTGTGTGTGTCTGTGTGTGTGTATGTGTGTGTGTGTGTGTGTGTGTGTGTGTGTGTGTGTGTGTTTGTTCATGTGTTTGTTCATGTGTGTGTGTTCATGTGTGTGTGTGTGTGGTATGAATGCCTTTGCTTCTATAAATATACATTTAAGCGCGCAAGCGTATTCACGAGGAAGTCTGTGAGTATGAACATCCGCATGTGGGTTTCCCTCTCCATCTCCTCCTGTATCCGGAGGTGTAGTGGATATGTCTGTTAGATCCTCGGCTACTGTTGCCGTTTTACGAAAGGTAACAGGAGCCCAAACGGAGCCTGTCGCTGCCGATAGCTTCCGCCCCGCCAAGCTTTGCCTCCGACGCTGAAATGGAAAACTATATTTTTTCCTCCGCTATTTTGCTTTCAATAGTTTTTTTTTTTATATATATATGGCTGGGGGCTGTTTGTTTACTAGGTCGTGGCCGAGAACTGCGATAGCCGTTAGATCGCGTTCGACACCTTTATTTTGTCCTATCTCGCTTCACAGCCTTGCCTTGCTTACTCCAGAAATGTTGCACGAGATTTTATATCGCAACTTGCAACATTGGCGAACACACGCACGGAGTCACACACAAGCATGCACATTTATAGAACATCAAGCAGAAACATATACATACATCAATATCAAGAATATCAAGAAGTAATATATACATACATAAGCACATATATGCATTATCATGTACATACAAAAGCTAACCGTTATTTATACAATATTGTATAGAAACACTCATACACACTCATAAATACACTGCCATGTAGATATATACATATACAATCTTATACAACATCATACAGATCCACCCATACACACACCTGGATATACATATACAGAAACAAACACAAAACAACAAAACATATACAAATCACATAGAAAAATACGAACATACGATTTCATTAAAAAGAAAAGAAAGAAAAAAAAAACACTCAAACAATATCATACAGATCCATCCATACATACACCTGGATACACACACACAGAAACAAACACAAAACATACACAAATCCCATAGAAAAATACGAACATACGATTCCATAAAAAAACTAAAAAAAAAAAAAAGAAACACTCATATAATATCATACAGATCCACCCATACACACACCTGGATATACATACACAGAAACAAACACAAAACATACACAAATCACATTTAAGAAAAAATACGAACATACGATTTCATTAAAAAATATATATATATATATAAAAAAGCACTCATACAATATCATACAGATCCACCCATACACACACCTGGATATACATACAGAGAAACAAACACGAAATATAAACAGATCACATAGAAAAATACGAACATACGATTTCATAAAAAAAACTAACAAAAAAAAAAAAAACACTCATATAATATCATACAGATCCACCCATACACACACCTGGATAAACATACACAGAAACAAACGCAAAACATATACAAACCACATAGAAAAATACGAACATACGATTTAATTAAAAAAAAACAAAAAAAAACACTCTTATACAATATCATACAGATCCACCCATACACACACCTGGATATACATACACAGAAACAAACACGAAACATATACAACTCACATAGAAAAATACGAACATACGATTTCATTAAAAAGAAAGAAAAAAAAAAAAACACTCTTATACAATATCATACAGATCCACCCATACATACACCTGGATATACATATACAGAAAAAAACATATGCAAATCACAGAAAAATACGAACATACGATTTCATAAAAAAAAAAAAAAAAAAAAAAAAAAAAAAAACATACGGACTCCCTTTTCTTCAATCCTCCAAGGATATAGGATTCCCAGGAATGTCTTGGATGAGAAGCTGCTGTCCAGAAGAGGAACACTTCATACCATATATTGGAATAACACGTCCAGGGTGTCCTTCACATCCGGGTCGTGTTGTCTGTCCAGATAATAAAAGTTTAGCTGTAGTGACCTCGCTCTCTTTTCACAAATATATATTTTTTTTACTATCACTACATTTATCATCATCTATCATCACTATTATGATAATGAAAATTATATTAATAGTGAAAAAATGACAATAATGTTCATTATTAATATCAATATCAATAGTGAAAAAATAACAATAATAGTCATTATTGCAATAGATTGTTGTTGTTATTTCTTCATTATTGATATTTGTGACGTTATTTTCCTTGTCATTATTGTCAATCATTTTATTATCACTATCATTATTACTTTCATCATTATTATTACCATCATAGCTATTGTTATTATTGTTCCTGTTGTTATTGCTGTTGACGATGCTATTGTTATTATTTTTGTTTTAAATCTACTTTCATATTACAAAAAGATAATTACGATTAGGTGTATTATTACAACCATTATTACTGTCATCACTGTTGCTACTTTTAATATGATTATTACAATTTTTATTATTATCATCAACATTTTACTTATCATCGTTATTATTATCTTAACTAAGCCTATTGTTGCTAATATTATCACTATTGTTAATACTATTGTTGTTGTTGTTTTAATTATTGTTATTGTCATTATTATCATCATTGTGTTGTTATTGTCATAATTTGACTATTATTGTTATTATTTTCATTAATATTACTATATACATATTGTATTATCACTATCATCAATATCATTATCATCATTATTATCCTTATCATCATTATTATAATTATATTTATTGCTATTATCATTATCATTATCATTTTCGCTATCTATCATTATCACTATTATCATTAACACTGTTATCCCTAATGTTATCATCACAATTGTTGTTATTCTTATCATCATTGTTGTTATTATCATCATCATTATTGTTATTATCATTATTATCATTTTTCTTACTATTCTACTCCCCATAACTTTCTACTTTCCCTTCCACTCCTCTCTCTCTCTCCCTCTTATCCCTCTTCCTCGTCCTCCTATCCTTCCCCACTTTCCCTTCCTCCCTTCTCCTCCTCCCTTGCCCTTCTTCCATATTCATAACATCATTCATTTCCTCCAGACACTTTCCTTATCGTCCAAAGCACCTTTTTTCGCCTCACAAGAAGCGTGTTAACAAGGCGCTGTAGTTTCGCTAACGAAGACAGTGTGTTGATGAGCGAATCCTCGCAAGTTAGCGATTATCACGCGGGAGTTTCGTTCTTGTAAGTGCTGTTTCTCTTTTTTTTTTTTTTTTTTTTTCTTTCTCTTTTTTTGCTTTTTTTTTTTTTTTTTGCGTTTTTATGTGCTGTTTCTCTTTTTTTTTTTTTTTTTTTTTTTTTTTGTTTCTTTCTCTTTTTTTGCGTGTTTTTGGGGGTTTTTATGTGCTGTTTGTCTTTTTTTCTCTCTTTCATTTTCTTTTTTTTTCTTTTTTTTGCGTTTTTGTAAGTGCTGTTTCTCTTTTTCTTTTTTTCTTTTTTTTTATTTGTTTCTTTCTCTTTTTTGCGCTTTTTTTTTGGCGTTTTTGTAAGTGCTGTTTCTCTCCTTTTTTTTGCGTTTTTTTGCGTTCTTGTAAGTGCTGTTTCTCTTTTTATTTTTATTTATTTTTTTATTTATTTCTCTTTTTTCGTTCTTGTAAGTGCTGTTTCTCTTTTTTTCTTTTTCTTTTTTTTCTTTCTATTTTATTTTATTTTTATTTTTTTTTGTTTGTCTTTCTCTTTTTTTGCGTTTTTTTTTTTTGCGTTCTTGTAAGTGCTGTTTCTCTTTCTTTCTTTGTTTCTTTTTTTTCTTTTTTTTGCGTTCTTGTAAGTGCTGTTTCTCTCTTTTTTTGCTTGTTTGTTTGTTTCTTTTTTTTGCGTTTTTTTTTTTTTTTTTTTTTTTTGCGTTTTTGTAAGTGCTGTTTCTCTTTTTTTTCTTTTTTTCTTTCTTTTTTTTGTGTTTTTGTAAGTGCTGTTTCTCTTTTTTTTCTTTGTTTCTTTCTTTTTTTTGTGTTTTTGTAAGTGCTGTTTCTCTTTTTTTCTTTCTTTCTTTTTTTTTCTTTCTTTCCCTTGCTCCCTTCTCCTCCTCCCTCGCCCTTCTTCCGTATTCATAACATCATTCATTTCCTCCAGACACTTTCCTTATCGTCCAAAGCGCCTTTTTTCGCCTCACAAGAAGCGTGTTAACAAGGCGCTGTAGTTTCGCTAACGAAGACAGTGTGTTGATGAGCGAATCCTCGCAAGTTAGCGATTATCACGCGGGAGTTCCGTTCTTGTAAGTGCTGTTTCTCTTTTTTTTTTCTTTTCTTTTTTTTTTGTTTTTTTTTTTTTGTTTTTGTTTCTTTTATTTTTTTGCGTTTTTTTTTTTTGCGTTTTTATGTGCTGTTTCTCTTTTTCTCTTTTTTTTTTTTTTTTTTGTTTTTGTTTCTTTCTCTTTTGTTACGTTTTTTTGCGTTTTTATGTGCTGTTTCTCTTTCTTTCTTTCTTTCTTTCATTTTCTTTTTTTTTGCGTTTTTGTAAGTGCTGTTTCTCTTTTTTTGTGTGTGTGTGTTTCTTTTTTTTGCGGGTTTTTTTTTTTTTTTTGCGTTTTTGTAAGTGCTGTTTCTCTCTCTCTTTTTTTTTTTTTGCGTTTTTGTAAGTGCTGTTTCTCTTTTTTTCTTTCTTTCTTTCTTTTTTTTTTTCTTTCTTTCCCTTCCTCCCTTCTCCTCCTCCCTCGCCCTTCTTCCATATTCATAACATCATTCATTTCCTCCAGACACTTTCCTTATCGTCCAAAGCACCTTTTTTCGCCTCACAAGAAGCGTGTTAACAAGGCGCTGTAGTTTCGCTAACGAAGACAGTGTGTTGATGAGCGAATCCTCGCAAGTTAGCGATTATCACGCGGGAGTTCCGTTCTTGTAAGTGCTGTTTCTCTCTTTTTCTTTTCTTTTTTTTTCTTTTGCGTTCTTGTAAGTGCTGTTTCTCTTTTTTTTGTTTCTTTTTTTTTTTCTCTCTCTTTTTTTTTTTTTTGTTTCTTTCTCTTTTTTTGCGTTTTTTTTTTTTGCGTTTTTATGTGCTGTTTCTGTTTTTTTTTTTTTTTTTTTTTTTTGTTTCTTTCTCTTTTTTTGCGTTTTTATGTGCTGTTTCTCTTTTTTTTTTTTTTTTTTTCTTTCTCTTCTTTTGCGCTTTTTTTGCGTTTTTATGTGCTGTTTCTCTTTTTTTTTTTTTTTTTTTTTTCTTTCTCTTCTTTTGCGCTTTTTTTGCGTTTTTATGTGCTGTTTCTCTTTTTTTTTTTTTTTTTTTTTTTTGTCTCTCTCTTTTTTTGCGCTTTTTTTGCGTTTTTATGTGCTGTTTCTCTTTTTTTCTTTTTTTCTTTTTTTTTCTTTTTTTTCTTTTGCGTTCTTGTAAGTGCTGTTTCTCTTTTTTTCTTTCTTTCTTTTTTTTTCTTTCTTTCCCTTCCTCCCTTCTCCTCCTCCCTCGCCCTTCTTCCATATTCATAACATCATTCATTTCCTCCAGACACTTTCCTTATCGTCCAAAGCACCTTTTTTCGCCTCACAAGAAGCGTGTTAACAAGGCGCTGTAGTTTCGCTAACGAAGACAGTGTGTTGATGAGCGAATCCTCGCAAGGTAGCGATTATCACGCGGGAGTTCCGTTCTTGTAAGTGCTGTTTCTCTCTTTTTTTTCTTTTTCTTTTCTTTTTTTTTCTTTTCTTTTTGTAAGGGCTGTTTCTCTTTTTCTTTTTTTCTTTTTTTTTTCTTTTTTTTTTGTTTTTTGTTTTGCGTTTTTTTTTTTTGCGTTTTTATGTGCTGTTTCTCTTTTTTTTTCTTCTTTTTTTTTCTTTCTCTTTTTTTGCGTTTTTTTTTGCGTTTTTATGTGCTGTTTCTTTCTTTTTCTTTTTTTTTTTGTTTCTTTCTCTTTTTTGCGTTTTTTTTTGCGTTTTTGTAAGTGCTGTTTCTCTTTTTTTCTTTTTTTTTCTTTTTTTTTGTTTCTTTCTCTTTTTTTGCGTTTTTTTTTTTGCGTTTTTATGTGCTGTTTCTCTCTTTTTTTTTTTTTTTTTCTCTTTTTTGCGTTTTTTTTTGCGTTTTTGTAAGTGCTGTTTCTCTTTTTTTCTTTTTTTTTCTTTTTTTTTTTGTTTCTTTCTCTTTTTTTGCGTTTTTTTTTTTGCGTTTTTATGTGCTGTTTCTCTTTTTTTCTTTTTTTTTTCTTTTTTTTTTTGTTTTTTCTTTCTCTTTTTTTGCATTTTTGTAAGTGCTGTTTCTCTTTTTTTCTTTTTTTCTTTCTTTCTTTTTTTTTCTTTCTTTCCCTTCCTCCCTTCTCCTCCTCCCTCGCCCTTCTTCCATATTCATAACATCATTCATTTCCTCCAGACACTTTCCTTATCGTCCAAAGCACCTTTTTTCGCCTCACAAGAAGCGTGTTAACAAGGCGCTGTAGTTTCGCTAACGAAGACAGTGTGTTGATGAGCGAATCCTCGCAAGTTAGCGATTATCACGCGGGAGTTCCGTTCTTGTAAGTGCTGTTTCTCTTTTTCTCTTTTCTTTTTTTTTCTTTTGCGTTCTTGTAAGTGCTGTTTCTCTTTTTCTCTTTTCTTTTTTTTTCTTTTGCGTTCTTGTAAGTGCTGTTTCTCTTTTTCTCTTTTCTTTTTTTTTCTTTTGCGTTCTTGTAAGTGTTGTTTCTCTTTTTCTTTTTTTTTTTTTTTCCTTTTGCGTTCTTTTGAGTGCTGTTTCTCTTTTTCTCTTTTCTTTTTTTTTCTTTTGCGTTCTTGTAAGTGCTGTTTCTCTTTTTTTTTTTTTCTTTTTTTTTTGTTTTTGTTTTTGTTTCTTTCTCTTTTTTTGCGCTTTTTTTGCGTTTTTATGTGCTGTTTCTCTTTTTTTTTTCTTTTTTTTTTCTTTCTCTTTTTTTGCGTTTTTTTTTTGCGTTTTTATGTGCTGTTTCTCTTTTTTTCTTTCTTTCTTTCATTTTCTTTTTTTTTCTTTTTGCGTTTTTGTAAGTGCTGTTTCTCTTTTTTTTCTTTCTTTCTTTCATTTTCTTTTTTTTTCTTTTTTTGCGTTTTTATGTGCTGTTTCTCTTTTTTTCTTTCTTTCTTTCATTTTCTTTTTTTTTCTTTTTTTGCGTTTTTGTAAGTGCTGTTTCTCTTTTTTTTCTTTCTTTTTTTCTTTTTTTTGCTTTTTTTTGCGTTTTTTTAAGTGCTGTTTCTTTCTTTTTTTGTTTGTTTGTTTCTTTTTTTTTTTCTTTTTCCGATTTTTTAACTGCTGTTTCTCTTTTTTTTTCTTTTTTTTTCTTTTTTTTTGCGTTCTTGTAAGTGCTGTTTCTCTTTTTTTCTTTCTTTCCCTTGCTCCCTTCTCCTCCTCCCTCGCCCTTCTTCCATATTCATAACATCCTTAATTTCCTCCAGACACTTTCCTTATCGTCCAAAGCACCTTTTTTCGCCTCACAAGAAGCGTGTTAACAAGGCGCTGTAGTTTCGCTAACGAAGACAGTGTGTTGATGAGCGAATCCTCGCAAGTTAGCGATTATCACGCGGAAGTTCCGTTCTTGTAAGTGCTGTTTCTCTCTTTTTCTTTTTTTCTTTTTTTTCTTTTTTTTTTTTTTTTGTTTCTTTCTCTTTTTTTGCGTTTTTATGTGCTGTTTCTCTTTCTTTCTTTCTTTCATTTTCTTTTTTTTTTCTTTTTTTTGCGTTTTTTTTTTTTTTTGCGTTTTTGTAAGTGCTGTTTCTCTTTTTATTTTTTTTATTTTTTGCGTTTTTTCCTTGCGTTTTTTTTGCGTTTTTGTAAGTGCTGTTTCTCTTTTTATTTTTTTTATTTTTTGCGTTTTTTTTTTGCGTTTTTTTTGCGTTTATGTAAGTGCTGTTTCTCATTTTATTTTTGTTCTTTTTTGCGGTGCTTTTTTTTTGTCTTTTTTTTGCGTTTTTGTTAGTGCTCTTTCTCTTTTTATTTTTTTTATTTTTTGGGTTTCTTTTTTTTTGCGTTTTTTTTGCGTTTTTGTAAGTGCTGTTTCTCTTTTTATTTTTTTTATTTTTTGTGTTTTTTTTTTTTTAGTTTTTTTTTTTGCGTTTTTTTAAGTACTGTTTAAATTTTTTTCTTTATTTCTTTCATTTTCTTCTTTTTTTTTTGCGTTTTTGTAAGTGCTGTTTCTCTTTTTTTCTTTGTTTCTTTCTTTTGTTTGCGTTTTTTTTTTGCGTTTTTGTAAGGGCTGTTTCTCTTTTTTTCTTTTTTTCTTTCTTTTGTTTGCGTTTTTTTTTTGCGTTTTTGTAAGGACTGTTTCTCTTTCTTTCTTTCTTTCTTTTTTTTTTTCTTTCTTTCCCTTCCTCCCTTCTCCTCCTCCCTCGCCCTTCTTCCATATTCATAACATCATTCATTTCCTCCAGACACTTTCCTTATCGTCCAAAGCACCTTTTTTCGCCTCACAAGAAGCGTGTTAACAAGGCGCTGTAGTTTCGCTAACGAAGACAGTGTGTTGATGAGCGAATCCTCGCAAGTTAGCGATTATCACGCGGGAGTTCCGTTCTTGTAAGTGCTGTTTCTCTTTTTTTTTTTTTTTTTTTTTTCTTTTGCGTTCTTGTAATTGCTGTTTCTCTTTTTTTTTTTTTTCTTTTTTTTTTGTTTTTGTTTTTGTTTCTTTCTCTTTTTTTGCGCTTTTTTTGCGTTTTTATGTGCTGTTTCTCTTTTTTTTTTCTTTTTTTTTTTCTTTCTCTTTTTTTGCGTTTTTTTTTTGCGTTTTTATGTGCTGTTTTTCTTTTTTTCTTTCTTTCTTTCATTTTCTTTTTTTTTTTTTTTGCGTTTTTGTAAGTGCTGTTTCTCTTTTTTTTCTTTGTTTCTTTCATTTTCTTTTTTTTTCTTTTTTTGCTATTTTATGTGCTGTTTTTCTTTTTTTCTTTCTTTCTTTCATTTTCTTTTTTTTTCTTTTTTTGCGTTTTTGTAAGTGCTGTTTCTCTTTTTTTTGTTTCTTTTTTTCTTTTTTTTGCTTTTTTTTTCGTTTTTGTAAGTGCTGTTTCTCTCTTTTTTTGTTTGTTTGTTTGTTTCTTTCTTTCTTTTTGCGTTTTTGTAAGTGCTGTTTCTCTTTTTTTTTCTTTTTTTTTCTTTTTTTTTGCGTTCTTGTAAGTGCTGTTTCTCTTTTTTTCTTTCTTTCCCTTGCTCCCTTCTCCTCCTCCCTCGCCCTTCTTCCATTTTCATAACATCATTCATTTCCTCCAGACACTTTCCTTATCGTCCAAAGCACCTTTTTTCGCCTCACAAGAAGCGTGTTAACAAGGCGCTGTAGTTTCGCTAACGAAGACAGTGTGTTGATGAGCGAATCCTCGCAAGTTAGCGATTATCACGCGGGAGTTCCGTTCTTGTAAGTGCTGTTTCTCTCTTTTTTTTCTTTTTTTTTTTCTTTTTCTTTTTTGTTTCTTTCTTTCTTTTTTTTTGCGTTTTTTTGTGCGTTTTTATGTGCTGTTTCTCTTTTTTTCTTTCTTTCATTCATTTTCTTTTTTTTTTTCTTTTTTTGCGTTTTTGTAAGTGCTGTTTCTTTTTTTTTCTTTTATTTTATTTTTTTTGCGTTTTTTTGCGGGTTTTTTTTGCGTTTTTATGTGCTGTTTCTCTTTTTTTGTGTGTGTGTTTCTTTCTTTTTTTTTTTTTGCGTTCTTGTAAGTGCTGTTTCTCTTTTTCTCTTTTTTTTTTTTTTTTCTTTTTTTTTTTTTTTGTTTCTTTTCTTTTTTTGCGTTTTTTTTTTGCAGTTTTTATGTGCTGTTTCTCTTTTCTTTTTTTTTTCTTTTTTTTGCGTTTTTGTAAGTGCTGTTTCTCTTTTCTTTTTTTTTTCTTTTTTTGCGTTTTTGTAAGTGCTGTTTCTCTTTTCTTTTTTTTTTCTTTTTTTGCGTTTTTGTAAGTGCTGTTTCTCTTCTTCTTTTTTTTTCTTTTTTTTGCGTTTTTTTTTGCGGTTTTTGTAAGTGCTGTTTCTCTTTTTTTTCTTTCTTTTTTTCTTTTTTTTGCGTTTTTTTTTTGCGTTTTTGTAAGTGCTGTTTCTCTTTTTTTCTTTCTTTCTTTCTTTTTTTTTTTTCTTTCTTTCCCTTCCTCCCTTCTCCTCCTCCCTCGCCCTTCTTCCATATTCATAACATCATTC
>NC_091559.1:1054979-1057479 GCF_042767895.1 Penaeus vannamei | reverse complement strand
GTTAGGTGGGTTGGAGGTGGGTTGGGGGTGGGTGGGAAAGGTGGGGGGGAAGGGAGTGGGGATAGAGGAAAAGGAGGTGGGAAAGGAGGGGAGAGAGGGGGGGGGGGAGGGAGAGAGTAGGAGAGGTGTCCTTCTGGGAAGGTGTGGGGAGGGGGGGAGGGGGGGGAGGGAGAGAGTAGGAGAGGGGTCCTTATGGGATGGTGTTGGGAGAGGGGGGGAGGGAGGGGGGGGAGGTGGATAGGGTGGGTGTGTTCACTTCGTTGCGAGGGGAAACGAGTATCTTTATCGCACAAAAGGAATTTAAATGGTCAATTCCTTTTTTTTTTTTTTTACGGTGATCTGAAGTCGACACCGGCCAATAGGTTAACCGTTTTTTTTTCTTTTTTTTTTTTTTTCTTGTCGTCTAGCGAGACTCGGCGAGACTATCAATTCCTGGCGCCATTCTCTTCTCTCTCTCTTTTTTTTCTTATTCAACGAATTCCCCTTTCCTCTTTCTTTTTTATTATCTTTCTTCTCCATCTTGAGTGGCGCTCGAGTGCTGGAAAATATGGCCGGCTCAGCTTCTTCCATATTTCAAAAGGCGCTAAAATTCCCGCCACCGCGTCCGAAACCGCTTCCTCCGCCTCTTTCCGACGTGTTCGAGCGGATGCTAATGGAGCAAAGGTGTTTCATCTTTCGAAAGTCATGGTTGTTTTATTATTGTATTTCGTGTCGTTTGGTTTGAATTTCGTGATGTTATATGGTTTGTTATGAATCTAATGGTATTAATTCATAAAAAAATCATTATATTATGAATGTAACGGTGTCAAAAGTTTACGAAAAATTATTTCATTAGGATTTGAATGGTGTTAAAAAATTATTATTTCCTGTTGTCATTATGCTTATAAGTATCGTCATCATTATTAATAGTAGCAATAGGATTGTAGTAATGCTAGTAGTCGGAGTAAGATTTTGAGTTGTAATACTAGTAGCAAGAACAATAGTTGTAATGGTAATAGTAGTAGTAAAACTTATTTGGTTATTATCATTACTCTCATCTTTGCTATTACTATCATCATTAATATAGCTAGTATTGTTATTATGGTTATTATTATTATCGCTGTTTCTTGTTGTAGTTGTTATTCTTGTTATCATTATCATTATTAATATCATTATCATTACTAGTACTAAAATTATCAATACTTTTTAAAGATGATAATAATAGTAACGGTTATCATTATCATTATTATTATCATAATTATCACTCTTATTATTATTATCATTATTATTACTGAAATTATCAATACTTTCTTAACACGATAATAGTAGTAACGATTATCATTATTATCATTATTATCATCATCATCATCATCATCCTTATCATCATTATTATCACAATAACTTTCATCATTATTGCAATCATCGTTTTATTACCATTAATAACATTAATTGCTCTGTAATTATTATTTCACTGTTCTTCGGACTGTAACGTACAATAGCAAAATCCTATTGCATTAAGTTATCATATATTTCAAAACTTTTAAGAAAATTCGAGTCGAGTTAAGTCATTTTTTTTTTCTTTAGTTTAACATATGAAAGACATTTCCTTAAGTGTATCTTGATTGAGTGCCTTGTGAGTGATGGTGATGATGATGATGATAATTATGATGGTGATGGTGATGAAGGTGATGATGATTGTGATGATAATGATGATGGTGATGATGGTGATGGTGATGATGATGATGATGGTGATGATGATGAGGGTGATGGTGATGAGGGTGATGGTGATGAGGGTGATGGTGATGATGAGGGTGAGAGTGATGTTGAGGGTGATGATGATGACGATGATGGTGATGATAATGATTATGATGATGGTGATGATGATGATGATGATGGTGATGATGATCGTGATGGTGATGATAATAATGATGATGGTGATGATCGTGATGGTGATGTTTATGATGAATATAATATCAATAATATAAAGATAAAGGTAATGATACAATATATATAAAAAAATAATATCTTCACAATGCAAGAGATGTATTAGACCGGTTTAGACTGCATTTCCATCAGCAATACATGAATTCCTAATGCAGACCTGTTACACTGCGAAAATACCCATTTTTCCCCTTTTTTCTCTACCTTCCTCGGGGCACACACACTGCTCATCCTTCTTGGGTTCCCTTCCTCGAATTCGTAATACCAGTGGGAGTTCAATCATTTATACATTTCATGCTCTTTACTAAGCAAACTAATCTCCCTGGATTTTTTTTTTTTCTCTCTCTCTCGAGCCACAATTTTACAGGTAATACTTTGTCTTCAACAATTGGCACGTACAGTGATGGATAGAATATTGAACTTTTCCACCTAACGCTGTCAAGTGATAAGATACATACACTCGCACATACACACAGGATGGTAAGTGTTTCAGTAAGGCACATCATCATCATCATCATCATTACCATCATCATCATCCCCATCATCATAATCATAATCATCACCATCATCATCACCATTA
>NC_091559.1:1044979-1047479 GCF_042767895.1 Penaeus vannamei | reverse complement strand
AATGATAAAATAATAATAAAGATAATAATAATGATAGGAATAATAATAAAAATGACAACAATAATGATAACAACGATAACGATGATAGTAACACAATAATATCAATAATTGATGATGGTAATAACAATTATCATAATCACAATAATTTTGATAACTATAATGATGATGATTATAATAACAATAGCATGAACAATAACAATATTAACAAATATCTAAAAATAACGATAATGATAATAATAATGACAATAATAGTGCTAATAACAATAATGATGAAAATAATAACGATAATTGTAATTAATATTCCTATTAGCTTCTACCAAGCCGAGCGGTATACCTTCTGTGAGTGGATGAGCTTCAAAGAGCCCAGTTTGTGGATGGAATTATAATTATTAATTAGTAGATATTAATTATCTCACTTGAGCACCATCGACGACTGTCTGTCCTGCTTAAGCGTGTGAGTGTGAGTGTCCTGAGAGCTCAAGCTATCCATGCTTCTATAGCAGAGGCGGATGAGTAGGCTGTGAGTGGTAGCCATAGTTGTGTGGTCAACTTTCCTGAATTCAGTCACTGTACGGAGGCTCAGTCCTGCATTTCTTGTTTTCCTTCATTTCTCGTTTGTTTCTTTTGTGATAATCATTAACGTCGATTCAGTGGATAGGAGGTGTTAAGGGTCTTTAGTTTTTTCTTTTTTGAGTGATAAATTCTCGATTCAGTGGATAGGAAGTGATAAGTGTCGAGTTTTTTTCTTTTTTTATTGATAAGTTCTTTCCCAAATTCGTGTAGAATTATTGATTTGGTGTCAGTTGATGTTGAGTTTCATCCTGGCCTCCAACCATCTAAAGTATTGCAACTCTATTTTTTAGTAATATTCGTGGTTTTCACGGGAATTTGAATTAACTTAGTTATCTCAACTAAATTTGATATAATTTGCAGGGCTGAAACTCTGGTGGCAGACACGAGGCGCACATCAATTTCGTTATATTTAATAAACCTTTGTTGCTACGTAGGAATTCTTTGCTTCGAGCCCGTGGTTTGTGTTTATATTCAAAGGTCGGTTTTAATGCTATTCGTTTTACGAGGTATGAATGTGGTTGTCATGCTAAGAGGGACAAATATACGGCCTACAATCTCTAGTCTACTGACCACACTCGTCCTTTTTGGGAGAGTTATCGTTGTCATGCGAAATATTTGTTGGGAGAGTTATGTTGTCATGCGAAATATTTGTTGGGAGAGTTATGTTGTCATGCGAAATATAGTAACTAGTGTTTGTAATGTGGTTAATTCTGAATAAACTGCCCTTTGAGTGATCCCTTTCTGTCAGAAGGGTCGCAGCCTCATAAATGGTGGTCAACGCTTAAAGCACCTCTGTTGGAAGGCCTACATTCCTCCTTTAAATGAAGCCTGATTTTAGTGTTACATATAGTTTGAGAAATATACCATATTAGCATAATGATATAGTTAAAAAAAAAAAAATACTGAACATAATTTTTCAAGTCATCCAGTACCATGCCTTAATTGCTTTGCTCGCAGCTCTTCTGGCATCGAGCATCTGTTTCTTAGAATTAGACTACTATAGTGGAGAAGACCCTAATGTTTTTTTCCTTTGATTTTAAAAAGACTAAATGGGCAATTATCTCCTAGCTTAGCTGTAATATTACACCTTTTAGCTCGTCAAGGGTCATTTTCAGAGTGCTGGCGCTTCTGTAATGTTCCCCCTATTCCCAAGGGCCCACTACAGTCTTCATCTGCTGATTTTAAGCCCATTTCAATTACTCCAATTTTATCTAAGGTTCTTGAGAAAGTTTGCTGGATAAATGTCTTCCTGTACATTTGAGACCGTTTCTTCCAGTTTGGTTTTAGAAAGGGATTTGGCTGTATTGCTTATGTTGGTGTATGAAATGCAGTCTGGTTTAGATACAGGTTTGTTTCTGTGGGTTTTAGTGTAGATTTTGACACAATCACAAGGGTTTGGATTTTTAGGTGCAGTCTGTTGGTGTTGGTATGAAGTGATTTAACTGAATTTTCTATTGTTAGACAGCAGTGTGTGCATGTAGTTTTAGTGGGTCTTCTGAGGTTCCCCAGGGTAGTGTTCTTGGCCCTTGATTTTGCTTTTACGTACAAACCATATGTAGACCGGCAATACTAATGAAATGTTGGCAAATGCTGCTGATACTTCTCTCTATGCTGATATTCACTCTCCGGCAGCCGGGTAAGAAAAAAAAAAAAAAAAAACGATGCCACACACATTATAACAAAGCCGTGTGAATTTTCCATCACATATCATATCAAGAAAAATATATTATCTCTTGGAAACCCCATTCTTCACGCGCAACTAACCCCTCCCTCCCCCCCCCCCCCCCATTCATAAAATAATCCCTGCTTAGGGTTACAATCTTGGAGATCCATTCAGGTCATAAGCCAGACGAAATTCCATCTTCAAAATTCCATTATGCAAGCCACACACCCGCCTTTTGTTGGCTTTGATTTATCATTCTGGCAC
>NC_091559.1:1037978-1041979 GCF_042767895.1 Penaeus vannamei | reverse complement strand
AATTCATTAAAAGTTAGGTTATAGTATTGGCAACTTGACAGATCCACTATAATGGTGGTTTACTAGGAATTACATAAGGGTATGCCATTGTATTTGGGTTGTCTCTTCCTTGCATAAATTCCATGAATTATGTAAGGTATTTATAATGAAATAAAGGCCAGAAGTAATAAAATCCCAAAAGTCGAAAAAAAACGGCAAAATCTAGCGTATTACAGCCTTTTGAGAGAAACGTCGAAAAAAAAAACTTTTTCGCTTTGTAATGGTAATTATGTATGTTTATTTTGATAGATTATAAGGTCAATCATTACAAGAATTCGAAGGTCAAAGGTGGTCTCATATCTATCTGGAAGTTAAAGGACACGTTTTGTAGAGAAACATGCTTACTAAGCCGCGGGATGATGCGGTCGGGTGACCTTGTTCCTTCCCGCCCCGACTTTGACCCCAGTATGCTGACGTCAGCATAGTGGGGTCAAAGTTCATTCGCAGCTGAGTCGACTGGGAGGGTCAGCCGGGCGCGAACCCAGGACCCAGTATGCTGACGTCAGCATAGTGAGGTCAAAGTTCATTCGCAGCTGAGTCGACTGAGAGGGACACTAATTGCCACCTCTCATACAGGAATTTAAACTAAATTTGATTTAATTTAATTTTAATTTTAATTCTCATACAGGAATTGCCTTTAAAGAATTTTGTTTTATATCATTTTTTTTTCTCGTAAGATAGTATTGATAAGGTTTTTATCGTCTGCTTTAGCTACACGGGATGCTGGGATATATCCTTGTACTGTATACAAAGAGCATTATGATAATGAGTATTTTAATTTTTTTAATAACGATAATGATATTAATGATAATAAAATTATAATAACAGAAGGTAATAGTAATGGTAATGGAGATAATGATGATAATGATAACAATAATAAAAATGAAAATGATAATGATAATGGCAATAACAATGATAATGATACCAATAATAATGACATTGTTAATAATGATAAAAATAATGATAATGAAAATTTAGAAAAGAATGATTATAGCAACACTAATGATAATGACAATAATAATAATGATGATAAACATGACAATGATAACACTAATGATATGGATGATGCTAATGATAATGATAACAATAATAATGGTAGTAATATTAGTAATAAAAATTATGATGCCAATAAAAGAAATTATTTAATCATAACAATGATAATGATTATGATTATAACAATAACGATAATGATAAAAGTAATGATGATACTGATATTAATCAGAAGAAAAAAATATAATAATGATAATGATGATAACAATCATGTTCATGATAATGTTAATAATAATAACAAAAATAATGATAATAACAGCAACAATAAGAATTATCACAATCACAAGAATAAGAATAAAGATGAAAACTATAGTAATGATAATATTAATAATCATAATGATAATAACAGCAATGATAATTGAAATGATAATGATAATAATATTAATAATAATAACAGAAATAATAATGATAGTAATAACAATAAGGATAATATGAGTAATAATGATAATAGTAAGGATAATAGCGATGATAAAAGAAATAACAAAAATAAGAAGAGTAATAGTGATGATAACAATCATGATGGTGGTTATAATGCTGCTGATGATGATGTTGCTGATAGTGATAATAATAATGAAAATGATAATGGTAATGATAATAGTAATAATAGTTAGGATGATATCAGCATTAATAATGATGATGATAATACTAATTACGATAATGATAACAATGATGGTATAAATTAAATAATAAGGACACTAGCAAAAATAATAATGATAATAGTGATAATGATAATGATAATGATATTAATAATAATAGTAATAACATTTGTAATGCTAATAATGACAATAACAGTAATAATACTGTAATAATCATAATGATAATAATAATATTTGTATTAAAAATAACAATGATAAAAATGATAATAATAATGCTTATCATTATTATTGTTACTGTTATTGTTAGAATGGTAATCATGATAATGATAATAGTAATTATAATAATGATGATAATAATGCTAATGATGATAATGACAATGATAATAATGATAATAATAATGATGATAGTAGCAATGCTAAGAGTATTAGTAATAAAAATGGTGATAAAAATGATAGCAATGAAAATTATAAAAATGAAGATAAGTTAAAATCTACTAGTAAAGATAATTCTATCTATTCTTAATTTCTTTCCCCTCCTCCTCCTCTCTCCCTTTCTCCTCCCCCCTCCCTTTCTCCCCCCTTCCTCTTACTCTCATCTGCCCTTAACTCTCCCCTACACGATGCCTTTGTGTGTGTGTGTGTGTGTGTGTGTGTGTGTGTGTGTGTGTGCGTGTGTGTGTGTGTGTGTGTGTGTGTGTGTGTGTGTGTGTGTGTGTGTGTGTGTGTGTGTGTGTGTTTGTGTGTGTGTGTGTGTGTGTGTGTGTGTGTGTGTGTGTGTGTGTGTGTGTGTGTGTGTGTGTGTGTGTGTGTGTGTGTGCGTGTGTGTGTGTGTGTGTGTGTGTGTGTGTGTGTGTGTGTGTGTAATTAACTCAACTTTGGCCCGGCAGAGTAGTAGGAACTTTACCGCAGTTAATCGAAGTTGGGTCCGTATAACTGTAGAATATCTGCTCCTGCACCTGTCCCTCGGTCTTCGGTCTACTATCCTCTCTATTCTCTCCCTCTCTCTATTCTCTTCCTTTCTCTGGTCCTTTTTTTAATCTCTCCTTTCTCTCTCACTTCGTTTTTCGCTATATTTTTTCTCTCCCCTTTCACATTCTTTGTTTAATTGTTTCTCTCGTGTGTGTTTTCTTTTTTTTTTTTTTTTTCATTTTATACTCTACTTCCTTCGCTTTCGTTTCTCTCTCTCTTTTTCTTCTTTTTCCCTTTATCCCCTCTCTTCTTTTCTCCTTTCCCCCTCCCTTCCTTTCCTCTCACATCTTTTCTTCTTTCTGTTCTTCCCGTCTCTCCTTTCACTTCATTTTTCTCTCCTCCTAACTCTCTATCTTCTCTTTCCCTTACTCTCTCTCTCTCTTATCTCCTTCCCTATCTCCTCCTTTCTCTTCTCTGCTCTGCTCCTCTTTGCCCTCGCCTACTTCTCTTCCTATCCTTCTTCCTTGCTTCTCTTCCCCCCCTCTCTCTCCATGCCTCTTTTCTTCTCCGTATTCCTCCTTCTCTCATCCTTTCCTATTCCTTTTCCTCTGTCCATATTTGCTCACGACTCTGTGATATTTGAGATCAAGAGCTTTTCTCTTCTATCTATCTATTATTACATTCGTGGTCAGTTCGGTTTAATTGCATATCTATTGCATGGTTAATCATATCATAATAGTTAATAGCAGTAAGTAAGAATCATTGTTGCACACAGGGGAAAGTTGTGGCTGGGTTGGTGTAGATATCAGGATGATTAAGATTAATTAATTAATTAGAGTGTGATTAAGTTAATTGCTGTGGATTTGATTGCGTTTTGGAGAAGGATTGGAGAAGGAGTCCATATTTTAGGAGTTAAGGATTGCATTGCGCTAAAATAGATAAATAAATAAATAAATAAATAGTGATGGATCGTAATAGAAATCTAAGGGTTGATTATCTACTCCGCGAGAAATGATTAAGCATAATTTTGCTGAAATCCGGGGTAGACACGTAGATGCTGGAGTAATCAGGAAAGTTTGGCTTAATTACAGACAGAACATGATGAAACTTTGAGAGTAGGGTTATGTACGTTCCAGAAACCAAGTAGATTACAATAGTAGAGAAGATATCAAGGCTAATTAGGTTAATTACGTTTGTTATATCATTCTTTCATGGAATATCTTTCAATTGGAAACCAAAAGGACTTGACTTTACGGGTGAACTTGGTAGATGGATTGGTATTGGTGAACTTGGCAGACTGGTAGATGAGTAGATACTGAGATCCGTCAGCTTGTCATAACTCACAACTTCTGCGTGCAATCCATGCCAAGAGAGTTGCAGTCATGCCAAAGGATATGACAACTACGA
>NC_091559.1:1010478-1015478 GCF_042767895.1 Penaeus vannamei | reverse complement strand
ACCTGAGGCTCGGCGGTGACCTCTTTCGACACCTGCGATTGACCTCTTAGGGCGATGTGTCGTTTTCTCGCCTTGACATTGGGCCTGACCTCACTGGACTGGCGTGTGTATGTCTGCCTGTATACGTGTGTGTGTCTGTGTGTCTGTGAGCGTGTCTGTATACATGAGTGTGTCTGTGTGTCTGTGAGCGTGTCTGTATACGTGTGTGTGTCTGTGTGTTTGTGAGCGTGTCTGTATACATGTGTGTGTCTGTGTGTTTGTGAGCGTGTCTGTATACGTGTGTGTGTCTGTGTGTCTGTGAGCGTGTCTGTATACGTGTGTGTGTCTGTGTGTCTGTGAGCGTGTCTGTATACGTGTGTGTGTCTGTGAGCGTGTCTGTATACGTGTGTGTGTCTGTGTGTTTGTGAGCGTGTCTGTATACGTGTGTGTGTCTGTGTGTCTGTGAGCGTGTCTGTATACGTGTGTGTGTCTGTGTGTTTGTGAGCGTGTCTGTATACGTGTGTGTGTCTGTGTGTCTGTGAGCGTGTCTGTATACATGAGTGTGTCTGTGTGTTTGTGAGCGTGTCTGTATACGTGTGTGTGTCTGTGTGTCTGTGAGCGTGTCTGTATACGTGTGTGTGTCTGTGTGTTTGTGAGCGTGTCTGTATACGTGTGTGTGTCTGTGTGTCTGTGAGCGTGTCTGTATACGTGTGTGTGTCTGTGTGTCTGTGAGCGTGTCTGTATACGTGTGTGTGTCTGTGAGCGTGTCTGTATACGTGTGTGTGTCTGTGTGTCTGTGAGCGTGTCTGTATACATGAGTGTGTCTGTGTCTCTGTGAGCGTGTCTGTATACATGAGTGTATCTGTGTGTTTGTGAGCGTGTCTGTATACATGAGTGTGTCTGTGTGTTTGTGAGCGTGTCTGTATACATGAGTGTGTCTGTGTGTTTGTGAGCGTGTCTGTATACATGAGTGTGTCTGTGTGTCTGTGAGCGTGTCTGTATACGTGTGTGTGTCTGTGTGTCTGTGAGCGTGTCTGTATACGTGTGTGTGTCTGTGTGTCTGTGAGCGTGTCTGTATACGTGTGTGTGTCTGTGTGTCTGTGAGCGTGTCTGTATACATGAGTGTGTCTGTGTGTCTGTGAGCGTGTCTGTATACATGAGTGTGTCTGTGTGTCTGTGAGCGTGTCTGTATACGTGTGTGTGTCTGTGTGTTTGTGAGCGTGTCTGTATACATGAGTGTGTCTGTGTGTCTGTGAGTGTGTCTGTATACGTGTGTGTGTCTGTGAGCGTGTCTGTATACATGAGTGTGTCTGTGTGTTTGTGAGCGTGTCTGTATACATGAGTGTGTCTGTGTGTCTGTGAGCGTGTCTGTATACGTGTGTGTGTCTGTGTGTCTGTGAGCGTGTCTGTATACATGAGTGTGTCTGTGTGTTTGTGAGCGTGTCTGTATACATGAGTGTGTCTGTGTGTCTGTGAGCGTGTCTGTATACGTGTGTGTGTCTGTGTGTCTGTGAGCGTGTCTGTATACATGAGTGTGTCTGTGTGTTTGTGAGCGTGTCTGTATACATGAGTGTGTCTGTGTGTCTGTGAGCGTGTCTGTATACGCGTGTGTGTCTGTGTGTGTCTGTGAGCGTGTCTGTATACATGAGTGTGTCTGTGTGTTTGTGAGCGTGTCTGTATACATGAGTGTGTCTGTGTGTCTGTGAGCGTGTCTGTATACGTGTGTGTGTCTGTGTGTCTGTGAGCGTGTCTGTATACATGAGTGTGTCTGTGTGTCTGTGAGCGTGTCTGTATACGCGTGTGTGTCTGTGTGTGTCTGTGAGCGTGTCTGTATACATGAGTGTGTCTGTGTGTTTGTGAGCGTGTCTGTATACATGAGTGTGTCTGTGTGTCTGTGAGCGTGTCTGTATACGTGTGTGTGTCTGTGAGCGTGTCTGTATACATGAGTGTGTCTGTGTGTCTGTGAGCGTGTCTGTATACATGAGTGTGTCTGTGTGTCTGTGAGCGTGTCTGTATACGTGTGTGTGTCTGTGTGTTTGTGAGCGTGTCTGTATACGTGTGTGTGTCTGTGTGTCTGTGAGCGTGTCTGTATACGTGTGTGTGTCTGTGAGCGTGTCTGTATACATGTGTTTGTGAGCGTGTCTGTATACATGAGTGTGTCTGTGTGTCTGTGAGCGTGTCTGTATACATGAGTGTGTCTGTGTGTCTGTGAGCGTGTCTGTATACGTGTGTGTGTTTGTGAGCGTGTCTGTATACATGTGTGTGTCTGTGTGTCTGTGAGCGTGTCTGTATACATGAGTGTGTCTGTGTGTCTGTGAGCGTGTCTGTATACGTGTGTGTGTTTGTGAGCGTGTCTGTATACATGTGTGTGTCTGTGTGTTTGTGTCTAGAGACTTAATAAGCTCTTCGGGAGAATATCTGCTTTTCGGGGAGTTCATTAGCCTATTTCCACCTGGTTAAGAAGACCTACCTGTAATTAGTGAGGTTGCCCCGAGGTCCCTCTTCCTTTTTTTTTTTTTTTACCTTTGTTCTTTGGCTTTTTATTGTAGTTTTTTTTTGTATGTTATTTGTTTATTTATTTATTTGATTTTCTTATTATTATTTTTTTTTTTTTTTTTTCTTTTTTTTAGTTATTTTATTAATTTATTTATTTATTATTTTCTTTTTATCCGCTTCCTCTAGTTTTTTTCTTTTTTTTGATCCGCTTTCTTTTTACCTGCGTTCTTTCGTTTTTATTTTGTTGTTGTTTAATTTGTTTCTGTTTTTTTTCATCTGTGATTTATTTGTTTAAGTAATTTTGTTTATTTTAAGTTATGTTATTCGTTTTCTTTTCTTGTTTTAATTTTTTATCGTTTACTTGTTTTTTAGACGTTTTTTATTGTTTTATTTGTTTTATTTCTTTTTTATTTTTTTATTTATTATTTTTTTTTTTTTTTGGTCTAGTTGTAAAAATGGTGAGGTTATTTCTCCTTGTTTATCGAATTTCATCCATGTTCTTAATTTAGACAAGCATTTCACTGAATATCCACGTTACAATGTTCCATTTTTTAAGCTAAAATACAAGAAAAAAAAATCCATTTCAGTTAATTCGCTCCTAGATTGCCATTTTCAAAGCTATCTCTGAAAAGGCTATTGTTTGCATTTCTCTCTTTCAAGTTGCAAAATTCAGAGAGACAGTTGACTAAAAAAAAAATGCAAGCGAAAGCAGAGAATCCATTGATAATCCGTATCAATATGCATGATTATAAGCGTATGAATAGAAATATCAATCCATGGGATGGTAGAACCTTTTATAGGCTTTCCCCCCTGTTGTGTATTCGTTGCAGAATTGCATATGGATGTTGCAATAACGATCAACACAACAAACTCTATCAAAACATTTTTTTTTTTTTTTTTGGTCAAACAATCTACCCCAATTTTTACGTTTGGAATTTCGTTTCAAACTGTTGGTTAACTCTGGTGCTTTCGTGATGAGAACGATGAAAATGATACATCAAATAATACAGATGATAATGATGACGATAATGATAATGCTAAGGACACTGAGATTAGAATATGGGTAATAATAATGATATTAATATTTATATACAGAGAGACATTTTATAGAAGGGGTACCAATCTACCCATATAATTATTTCTTATCTGCAGTTCCTATCCCTTTGATTTAAGAATGAATTAATAAAGAGATAAACCTCGAAAGCACTTAAAAACAATTCTTTTAAGACCCCCTTAAGTTTGTCAGAAAATCCACTTAAAGAAGCAAAAAGTTTCGTCGTTTTCATATAGATCTTTCTGAAATGCACTTCATCAAATTGGCAGATTTTAAGGGAGGATGAAGTTAAAAAAGATTTCAGTTTGTGAATAATAGTCTATTTTGTTCATCTAGCTATTGAGAGAGAGAGATAATTGTGTATGTGTGTGGTAGTGGACTGAAGCAAGATCTCTGTACATCTCTATAAAACAGCCTTATGGAGCATCCCTATCTAATATTTCTACTTAACATCCCTTTACTCTACATTCATACTCTCAAATCCCCCTACAAAATTCTCTGTACGTCAGGCTCGATACAACACATTTGAAGGTCAATTTTTTGTTGTAAAATCTCAATAAAACACTTACAAAATCAACCTTGTACTGATATCGTGATACAATACCTCAATACAATACCTCTCTACAGCCTTAACTCTTAAACGTCAGGTGGTCAGTTATATATATATATATATGTGTGTGTGTGTGTGTGTGTGTGTGTGTGTGTACACACAAATACACACACACACACACACACACACACACACACGTGTATATATATATATATATATATACACACATGTATATATGTATATATGTATTTATGTATATATATATATATATATATATATATATATATATACACACACACACATGTATATATGTATATATGTATATATGCATTTATGTATGTATATATATATATATATATATATATATATATATATATATATATATATATATATATATATATGTATATATGTATATATGTATGTATATATATATATATATATATATATATATATATATATATATATATATATATATATATATATATACATATATATACATATAAGCTAAACGAAGTCCCCATTCAACAGCTGTTTAAACAACACCAGGAACAGCTTGGATTTGAAGCAACTAAATTCAAGTAGATATGATGCCAGACCCCCTTGCAGACCTTCGTTCCTGTTGCAGAGAAGCCATAGCTCTGTTGCACATAGAGGTTGCAGGGAATGGAATAGAAAATGTTACTTGGTTTTGGTCGATGAGAGAAAAGGGAAAACGTATTAAAAATGGTAAGAAAATATGTGATTTATTGGTATCAGTTATTCGGTAATTTATATGGAGCATTAAATCATTCGGATAGATTTGTAATAAAAATGGGAATGAAGATATAAGTAAGAGAAAGATGAAAGAGAAGAATAGATATTATATCGCCTATCTAGTTTGGGCTGAAAAAGTAAGAAGTAAAAAAGAAAAAAAAAAAAAAA
>NC_091559.1:980742-993242 GCF_042767895.1 Penaeus vannamei | reverse complement strand
ATGACTAATAATTCCTTCTAATATATCCTTCCCGGATCTTGAAATAGTGTTATCAATGCAGAGGTGCTTCTGTCCTGTTCCTCAGGATTTATAAATACCTCCGACTGCCGCTCTATCCCGCCGAAGACCCATACCTGACAACCCATTCTTCCCCTGTGGTACTCTCGACTCACCAACAGGCTCCGTCAACCATCCTGTGGTACTCTCGCCTCACCAACAGGCTTCGTCAACCATCCTGTGGTACTCTCGACTCACCAACAGGCTTCGTCAACCATCCTGTGGTACTCTCGACTCATTAACAGGCTTCGTCAACTATCCTGTGGTACTCTCGTCTCACCAGCAGGCTTCGTCAACCATCCTGTGGTACTCTCGCCTCATTAACAGGCTTCGTCAACCATCCTGTGGTACTCTCGACTCATTAACAGGCTTCGTCAACTATCCTGTGGTACTCTCGCCTCACCAACAGGCTTCGTCAACCATCCTGTGGTACTCTCGTCTCACCAACAGGCTTCGTCAACCATCCTGTGGTACTCTCGACTCACCAACAGGCTTCGTCAACCATCCTGTGGTACTCTCGTCTCACCAACAGGCTTCGTCAACCATCCTGTGGTACTCTCGCCTCATTAATAGGCTTCGTCAACCATCCTGTGGTACTCTCGCCTCACCAACAGGCTTCGTCAACCATCCTGTGGTACTCTCGTCTCACCAACAGGCTTCGTCAACCATCCTGTGGTACTCTCGACTCACCAACAGGGTTTCGTCAACCATCCTGTGATACTCTCGACTCACCAACAGGCTTCGTCAACCATCCTGTGGTACTCTCGCCTCATTAACAGGCTTCGTCAACCATCCTGTGGTACTCTCGACTCACCAACAGGCTTCGTCAACCACCCTGTGATACTCTCGACTCACCAACAGGCTTTGTCAACTATCCTGTGGTAGTCTCGACTCACCAACAGGCTTCGTCAACCATACTGTGGTACTCTCGATTCACCAACAGGCTTTGTCAACCATCCTGTGGTACTCTCGATTCACCAACAGGCTTCGTCAACCATCCTGTGGTACTCTCGCCTCACCAAAAGGATTCGTCAACCATCCTGTGGTACGCTCGCCTCATTAACAGGCTTCGTCAACCATCCTGTGGTACTCTCGCCTCACCAAAAGGATTCGTCAACCATCCTGTGGTACTCTCGTCTCACCAACAGGCTTCGTCAACCATCCTGTGGTACTCTCGTCTCACCAACAGGCTTCGTCAACCATCCTGTGGTACTCTCGCCTCACTAACAGGCTACGTCAACCATCCTGTGGTACTCTCGTCTCACCAACAGGCTTCGTCAACCATCCTGTGGTACTCTTGCCTCATTAACAGGCTTCGTCAACCATCCTGTGGTACTCTCGTCTCACCAACAGGCTTCGTCAACCATCCTGTGGTACTCTCGCCTCACCAACAGGCTTCGTCAACCATCCTGTGGTACTCTCGTCTCACCAACAGGCTTCGTCAACCATCCTGTGGTACTCTCGACTCACCAACAGGCTTCGTCAACCATCCTGTGGTACTCTCGCCTCACCAACAGGCTTCGTCAACCATCCTTTGGTACTCTCGACTCATTAACAGGCTTCGTCAACCATCCTTTGGTACTCTTGCCTCATTAACAGGCTTCGTCAACTATCCTGTGGTACTCTCGCCTCACCAACAGGCTTCGTCAACCATCCTGTGGTACTCTCGACTCATTAACAGGCTTCGTCAACCATCCTGTGGTACTCTCGCCTCACCAACAGGCTTCGTCAACCATCCTGTGGTACTCTCGACTCACCAACAGGCTTCGTCAACCATCCTGTGGTACTCTCGCCTCATTAACAGGCTTCGTCAACCATCCTGTGGTACTCTCGACTCACCAATAGGCTTCGTCAACCATCCTGTGGTACTCTCGCCTCATTAACAGGCTTCGTCAACCATCCTGTGGTACTCTCGTCTCACCAACAGGCTTCGTCAACCATCCTGTGGTACTCTCGCCTCACCAACAGGCTTCGTCAACCATCCTGTGGTACTCTCGTCTCACCAACAGGCTTCGTCAACCATCCTGTGGTACTCTCGACTCACCAACAGGCTTCGTCAACCATCCTGTGGTACTCTCGCCTCACCAACAGGCTTCGTCTACCATCCTGTGGTACTCTCGACTCACCAACAGGCTTCGTCAACCATCCTGTGGTACTCTCGACTCACCAACAGGCTTCGTCAACCATCCTGTGGTACTCTCGTCTCACCAACAGGCTTCGTCAACCATCCTGTGGTACTCTCGACTCACCAACAGGCTTCGTCAACCATCCTGCGGTACTCTCGACTCACCAACAGGCTTCGTCAACCATCCTGTGGTACTCTCGACTCACCAACAGGCTTCGTCAACCATCCTGTGGTACTCTCGACTCACCAACAGGCTTCGTCAACCATCCTGTGGTACTCTCGACTCACCAACAGGCTTCGTCAACCATCCTGTGGTACTCTCGACTCACCAACAGGCTTCGTCAACCATCCTGTGGTACTCTCGCCTCACCAACAGGCTTCGTCAACCATCCTGTGGTACTCTCGTCTCACCAACAGGCTTCGTCAACCATCCTGTGGTACTCTCGACTCACCAACAGGCTTCGTCAACCATCCTGTGGTACTCTCGACTCACCAACAGGCTTCGTCAACCATCCTGTGGTACTCTCGACTCACCAACAGGCTTCGTCAACCATCCTGCGGTACTCTCGTCTCACCAACAGGCTTCGTCAACCATCCTGTGGTACTCTCGACTCATTAACAGGCTTCGTCAACCATCCTGTGGTACTCTCGCCTCACCAACAGGCTTCGTCAACCATCCTGTGGTACTCTCGTCTCACCAACAGGCTTCGTCAACCATCCTGTGGTACTCTCGACTCACCAACAGGCTTCGTCAACCATCCTGTGGTACTCTCGCCTCATTAACAGGCTTCGTCAACCATCCTGTGGTACTCTCGCCTCACCAACAGGCTTCGTCAACCATCCTGTGGTACTCTCGCCTCACCAACAGGCTTCGTCAACCATCCTGTGGTATTCTCGTCTCACCAGCAGGCTTCGTCTACCATCCTGTGGTACTCTCGCCTCATTAACAGGCTTCGTCAACCATCCTGTGGTACTCTCGCCTCACCAACAGGCTTCGTCAACCATCCTGTGGTATTCTCGTCTCACCAGCAGGCTTCGTCAACCATCCTGTGGTACTCTCGCCTCATTAACAGGCTTCGTCAACCATCCTGTGGTACTCCCGCCTCACCAACAGGCTTCGTCAACCATCCTGTGGTATTCTCGTCTCACCAGCAGGCTTCGTCTACCATCCTGCGGTACTCTCGCCTCATTAACAGGCTTCGTCAACCATCCTGTGGTACTCTCGCCTCACCAACAGGCTTCGTCAACCATCCTGTGGTACTCTCGACTCACCAACAGGCTTCGTCAACCATCCTGTGGTACTCTCGCTTCATTAACAGGCTTCGTCAACCATCCTGTGGTACTCTCGACTCACCAACAGGCTTCGTCAACCATCCTGTGGTACTCTCGACTCACCAACAGGCTTCGTCAACCATCCTGTGGTACTCTCGCCTCACCAACAGGCTTCGTCAACCATCCTGTGGTACTCTCGTCTCACCAACAGGCTTCGTCAACCATCCCGTGGTACTCTCGCCTCACCAACAGGCATCGTCAACCATCCTGTGGTACTCTCGCCTCACCAACAGGCTTCGTCAACCATCCTGTGGTACTCTCGACTCACCAACAGGCTTCGTCAACCATCCTGTGGTACTCTCGCCTCACCAACAGGCTTCGTCAACCATCCTGTGGTACTCTCGACTCACCAACAGGCTTCGTCAACCATCCTGTGGTACTCTCGACTCACCAACAGGCTTCGTCAACCATCCTGTGGTACTCTCGTCTCACCAACAGGCTTCGTCAACCATCCTGTGGTACTCTCGTCTCACCAACAGGCTTCGTCAATCATCCTGTGGTACTCTCGACTCACCAACAGGCTTCGTCAACCATCCTGTGGTACTCTCGCCTCACCAACAGGCTTCGTCAACCATCCTGTGGTACTCTCGCCTCACCAACAGGCTTCGTCAACCATCCTGTGGTACTCTCGACTCACCAACAGGCTTCGTCAACCATCCTGTGGTACTCTCGACTCACCAACAGGCTTCGTCAACCATCCTGTGGTACTCTCGACTCATTAACAGGCTTCGTCAACCATCCTGTGGTACTCTCGCCTCACCAACAGGCTTCGTCAACCATCCTGTGGTACTCTCGACTCACCAACAGGCTTCGTCAACCATCCTGTGGTACTCTCGCCTCATTAACAGGCTTCGTCAACCATCCTGTGGTACTCTCGACTCACCAACAGGCTTCGTCAACCATCCTGTGGTACTCTCGTCTCACCAACAGGCTTCGTCAACCATCCTGTGGTACTCTCGCCTCATTAATAGGCTTCGTCAACCATCCTGTGGTACTCTCGCCTCACCAACAGGCTTCGTCAACCATCCTGTGGTACTCTCGTCTCACCAACAGGCTTCGTCAACCATCCTGTGGTACTCTCGACTCACCAACAGGGTTTCGTCAACCATCCTGTGATACTCTCGACTCACCAACAGGCTTCGTCAACCATCCTGTGGTACTCTCGCCTCATTAACAGGCTTCGTCAACCATCCTGTGGTACTCTCGACTCACCAACAGGCTTCGTCAACCACCCTGTGATACTCTCGACTCACCAACAGGCTTTGTCAACTATCCTGTGGTAGTCTCGACTCACCAACAGGCTTCGTCAACCATACTGTGGTACTCTCGATTCACCAACAGGCTTTGTCAACCATCCTGTGGTACTCTCGATTCACCAACAGGCTTCGTCAACCATCCTGTGGTACTCTCGCCTCACCAAAAGGATTCGTCAACCATCCTGTGGTACTCTCGACTCACCAACAGGCTTCGTCAACCATCCTGTGGTACTCTCGCCTCACCAAAAGGATTCGTCAACCATCCTGTGGTACTCTCGTCTCACCAACAGGCTTCGTCAACCATCCTGTGGTACTCTCGTCTCACCAACAGGCTTCGTCAACCATCCTGTGGTACTCTCGCCTCACTAACAGGCTACGTCAACCATCCTGTGGTACTCTCGTCTCACCAACAGGCTTCGTCAACCATCCTGTGGTACTCTTGCCTCATTAACAGGCTTCGTCAACCATCCTGTGGTACTCTCGTCTCACCAACAGGCTTCGTCAACCATCCTGTGGTACTCTCGTCTCACCAACAGGCTTCGTCAACCATCCTGTGGTACTCTCGCCTCACCAACAGGCTTCGTCAACCATCCTGTGGTACTCTCGCCTCACCAACAGGCTTCGTCAACCATCCTGTGGTACTCTCGTCTCACCAACAGGCTTCGTCAACCATCCTGTGGTACTCTCGACTCACCAACAGGCTTCGTCAACCATCCTGTGGTACTCTCACCTCACCAACAGGCTTCGTCTACCATCCTGTGGTACTCTCGACTCACCAACAGGCTTCGTCAACCATCCTGTGGTACTCTCGACTCACCAACAGGCTTCGTCAACCATCCTGTGGTACTCTCGTCTCACCAACAGGCTTCGTCAACCATCCTGTGGTACTCTCGACTCACCAACAGGCTTCGTCAACCATCCTGTGGTACTCTCGCCTCACCAACAGGCTTCGTCAACCATCCTGCGGTACTCTCGCCTCATTAACAGGCTTCGTCAACCATCCTGTGGTACTCTCGACTCACCAACAGGCTTCGTCAACCATCCTGTGGTACTCTCGCCTCACCAACAGGCTTCGTCAACCATCCTGCGGTACTCTCGACTCACCAACAGGCTTCGTCAACCATCCTGTGGTACTCTCGACTCACCAACAGGCTTCGTCAACCATCCTGTGGTACTCTCGACTCACCAACAGGCTTCGTCAACCATCCTGTGGTACTCTCGACTCACCAACAGGCTTCGTCAACCATCCTGTGGTACTCTCGCCTCACCAACAGGCTTCGTCAACCATCCTGTGGTACTCTCGTCTCACCAACAGGCTTCGTCAACCATCCTGTGGTACTCTCGACTCACCAACAGGCTTCGTCAACCATCCTGTGGTACTCTCGACTCACCAACAGGCTTCGTCAACCATCCTGTGGTACTCTCGACTCACCAACAGGCTTCGTCAACCATCCTGCGGTACTCTCGTCTCACCAACAGGCTTCGTCAACCATCCTGTGGTACTCTCGACTCATTAACAGGCTTCGTCAACCATCCTGTGGTACTCTCGCCTCACCAACAGGCTTCGTCAACCATCCTGTGGTACTCTCGTCTCACCAACAGGCTTCGTCAACCATCCTGTGGTACTCTCGACTCACCAACAGGCTTCGTCAACCATCCTGTGGTATTCTCGTCTCACCAGCAGGCTTCGTCTACCATCCTGTGGTACTCTCGCCTCATTAACAGGCTTCGTCAACCATCCTGTGGTACTCTCGACTCACCAACAGGCTTCGTCAACCATCCTGTGGTATTCTCGTCTCACCAGCAGGCTTCGTCTACCATCCTGTGGTACTCTCGCCTCATTAACAGGCTTCGTCAACCATCCTGTGGTACTCCCGCCTCACCAACAGGCTTCGTCAACCATCCTGTGGTATTCTCGTCTCACCAGCAGGCTTCGTCTACCATCCTGCGGTACTCTCGCCTCATTAACAGGCTTCGTCAACCATCCTGTGGTACTCTCGCCTCACCAACAGGCTTCGTCAACCATCCTGTGGTACTCTCGACTCACCAACAGGCTTCGTCAACCATCCTGTGGTACTCTCGACTCACCAACAGGGTTTCGTCAACCATCCTGTGGTACTCTCGACTCACCAACAGGCTTCGTCAACCATCCTGTGGTACTCTCGACTCACCAACAGGCTTCGTCAACCATCCTGTGGTACTCTCGCCTCACCAACAGGCTTCGTCAACCATCCTGTGGTACTCTCGTCTCACCAACAGGCTTCGTCAACCATCCCGTGGTACTCTCGCCTCACCAACAGGCATCGTCAACCATCCTGTGGTACTCTCGCCTCACCAACAGGCTTCGTCAACCATCCTGTGGTACTCTCGACTCACCAACAGGCTTCGTCAACCATCCTGTGGTACTCTCGCCTCACCAACAGGCTTCGTCAACCATCCTGTGGTACTCTCGTCTCACCAACAGGCTTCGTCAACCATCCTGTGGTACTCTCGACTCACCAACAGGCTTCGTCAACCATCCTGTGGTACTCTCGTCTCACCAACAGGCTTCGTCAACCATCCTGTGGTACTCTCGTCTCACCAACAGGCTTCGTCAACCATCCTGTGGTACTCTCGACTCACCAACAGGCTTCGTCAACCATCCTGTGGTACTCTCGCCTCACCAACAGGCTTCGTCAACCATCCTGTGGTACTCTCGCCTCACCAACAGGCTTCGTCAACCATCCTGTGGTACTCTCGACTCACCAACAGGCTTCGTCAACCATCCTGTGGTACTCTCGACTCACCAACAGGCTTCGTCAACCATCCTGTGGTACTCTCGCCTCACCAACAGGCTTCGTCAACCATCCTGTGGTACTCTCGTCTCACCAACAAGCTTCGTCAACCATCCTGTGGTACTCTCGACTCACCAACAGGCTTCGTCAACCATCCTGTGGTACTCTCGACTCACCAACAGGCTTCGTCAACCATCCTGTGGTACTCTCGACTCACCAACAGGCTTCGTCAACCATCCTGTGGTACTCTCGACTCACCAACAGGCATCGTCAACCATCCTGTGGTACTCTCGACTCACCAACAGGCTTCGTCAACCATCCTGTGGTACTCTCGACTCACCAACAGGCTTCGTCAACCATCCTGTGGTACTCTCGTCTCACCAACAGGCTTCGTCAACCATTCTTTGGTACTCTCGACTCACCAACAGGCTTCGTCAACCATCCTGTGGTACTCTCGTCTCACCAACAGGCTTCGTCAACCATCCTGTGGTACTCTCGACTCACCAACAGGCTTCGTCAACCATCCTGTGGTACTCTCGTCTCACCAACAGGCTTCGTCAACCATCCTGTGGTACTCTCGTCTCACCAACAGGCTTCGTCAGCCATCCTGTGGTACTCTCGCCTCACCAACAGGCTTCGTCAACCATCCTGTGGTACTCTCGTCTCACCAACAGGCTTCGTCAGCCATCCTGTGGTACTCTCGCCTCATTAACAGGCTTCGTCAACCATCCTGTGGTACTCTCGGCTCACCAACAGGCTTCGTCAACCATCCTGTGGTACTCTCGACTCACCAACAGGCTTCGTCAACCATCCTGTGGTACTCTCGACTCACCAACAGGCTTCGTCAACCATCCTGTGGTACTCTCGACTCACCAACAGGCTTCGTCAACTATCCTGTGGTACTCTCGCCTCACCAACAGGCTTTGTCAACCATCCTGTGGTACTCTCGTCTCACCAACAGGCTTCGTCAACCATCCTGTGGTACTCTCGCTTCATTAACAGGCTTCGTCAACCATCCTGTGGTACTCTCGTCTCACCAACAGGCTTCGTCAACCATCCTGTGGTACTCTCGACTCACCAACAGGCTTCGTCAACCATCCTGTGGTACTCTCGACTCACCAACAAGCTTCGTCAACCATCCTGTGGTACTCTCGCCTCACCAACAGGCTTCGTCAGCCATCCTGTGGTACTCTCGACTCACCAACAGGCTTCGTCAACCATCCTGTGGTACTCTCGACTCACCAACAGGCTTCGTCAACCATCCTGTGGTACTCTCGACTCACCAACAGGCTTCGTCAACCATCCTGTGGTACTCTCGACTCACCAACAGGCTTCGTCAACCATCCTGTGGTACTCTCGCCTCACCAACAGGCTTCGTCAACCATCCTGTGGTACTCTCGTCTCACCAACAGGCTTCGTCAACCATCCTGTGGTACTCTCGCCTCACCAACAGGCTTCGTCAACCATCCTGTGGTACTCTCGTCTCACCAGCAGGCTTCTTCAACCATCCTGTGGTACTCTCGCCTCACCAACAGGCTTCGTCAGCCATCCTGTGGTACTCTCGTCTCACCAACAGGCTTCGTCAGCCATCCTGTGGTACTCTCGACTCACCAACAGGCTTCGTCAACCATCCTGTGGTACTCTCGCCTCACCAACAGGCTTCGTCAACCATCCTGTGGTACTCTCGTCTCACCAACAGGCTTCGTCAGCCATCCTGTGGTACTCTCGTCTCACCAACAGGCTTCGTCAACCATCCTGTGATACTCTCGCCTCACCAACAGGCTTCTTCAACCATCCTGTGGTACTCTCGCCTCAGCAACAGGCTTCTTCAACCATCCTGTGGTACTCTCGACACACCAACAGGCTTCGCCAACCATCCTGTGGTACTCTCGACTCACCAACAGGCTTCGTCAACCATCCTGTGGTACTCTCGACTCACCAACAGGCTTCGTCAAACATCCTGTGGTACTCTCGTCTCATTAACAGGCTTCGTCAACCATCCTGTGGTATTCTCGCCTCACCAACAGGGTTTCGCCAACCATCCTGTGGTACTCTCGCCTCACAAACAGGGTTTCGTCAACCATACTGTGGTTCTCTCGTCTCACCAACAGGCTTCGCCAACCATCCTGTGGTACTCTCGTCTCATTAACAGGCTTCGTCAACCATCCTGTGGTACTCTCGCCTCACCAACAGGCTTCGTCAACCATCCTGTGGTACTCTCGACTCACTAACAGGCTTCGTCAACCATCCTGTGGTACTCTCGACTCATTAACAGGCTTCGTCAACCATCCTGTGATACTCTCGAGTCACCAACAGGCTTCGTCAACCACCCTGTGGTACTCTCGACTCACCAACAGGCTTCGTCAACTATCCTGCGGTACTCTCGCCTCATTAACAGGCTTCGTCAACCATCCTGTGGTACTCTCGCCTCACCAACAGGCTTCGTCAACCATCCTGTGGTACTCTCGCCTCATTAACAGGCTTCGTCAACCATCCTGTGGTACTCTCGCCTCATTAACAGGCTTCGTCAACCATCCTGTGGTACTCTCGACTCACCAACAGGCTTCGTCAACCATCCTGTGGTACTCTCGCCTCACCAACAGGCTTCGTCAACCATCCTGTGGTACTCTCGTCTCACCAACAGGCTTCGTCAACCATCCTGTGGTACTCTCGACTCACTAACAGGCTTCGTCAACGATCCTGTGGTACTCTCGCCTCACCAACAGGCTCCATCAACCATCCTGTGGTACTCTCGCATCACCAACAGGCTTCGTCAACCATCCTGTGGTACTCTCGACTCACCAACAGGCTTCGTCAACCATCCTGTGGTACTCTCGACTCACCAACAGGCTTCGTCAACCATCCTGTGGTACTCTCGCCTCACCAACAGGCTTCGTCAACCATCCTGTGGTACTCTCGTCTCACTAACAAGCTTCGTCAACCATCCTGTGGTACTCTCGCCTCACCAACAGGCTTCGTCAACCATCCTGTGGTACTCTCGACTCACCAACAGGCTTCGTCAACCATCCTGTGGTACTCTCGACTCACCAACAGGATTCGTCAGCCATCCTGTGGTACTCTCGACTCACCAACAGGCTTCGTCAACCATCCTGCGGTACTCTCGCCTCATTAACAGGCTTCGTCAACCATCCTGTGGTACTCTCGTCTCACCAACAGGCTTCGTCAACCATCCTGTGGTACTCTCGACTCACCAACAGGATTCGTCAACCATCCTGTGGTACTCTCGACTCACCAACAGGCTTCGTCAACCATCCTGCGGTACTCTCGCCTCATTAACAGGCTTCGTCAACCATCCTGTGGTACTCTCGACTCACCAACAGGTTTCGTCAACCATCCTGTGGTACTCTCGACTCACCAACAGGCTTCGTCAACCATCCTGTGGTACTCTCGCATCACCAACAGGCTTCGTCAACCATCCTGTGGTACTCTCGACTCACCAACAGGCTTCGTCAACCATCCTGCGGTAGTCTCGACTCACCAACAGGCTTCGTCAACCATCCTGTGGTACTCTCGCCTCACCAACAGGCTTCGTCAACCATCCTGTGGTACTCTCGCCTCACCAACAGGTTTCGTCAACCATCCTGTGGTACTCTCGCCTCACCAACAGGCTTCGTCAACCATCCTGTGGTACTCTCGCCTCACCAACAGGCTTCGTCAACCATCCTGTGGTACTCTCGACTCACCAACAGGCTTCGTCAACCATCCTGTGGTACTCTCGTCTCACCAACAGGCTTCGTCAACCATCCTGTGGTACTCTCGACTCACCAACAGGCTCCGTCAGCCATCCTGTGGTACTCTCGACTCACCAACAGGCTTCGTCAACCATCCTGTGGTACTCTCGCCTCACCAACAGGCTTCGTCAACCATCCTGTGGTACTCTCGACTCACCAACAGGCTTCGTCAACCATCCTGTGGTACTCTCGACTCACCAACAGGCTTCGTCATCCATCCTGTGATACTCTCGCCTCATTAACAGGCTTCGTCAACCATCCTGTGGTACTCTCGACTCACCAACAGGCTTCGTCAACCATCCTGTGGTACTCTCGACTCACCAACAGGCTTCGTCAACCATCCTGTGGTACTCTCGACTCACCAACAGGCTTCGTCAACCATCCTGTGGTACTCTCGACTCACCAACAGGCTTCGTCAACCATCCTGTGGTACTCTCGACTCACCAACAGGCTTCGTCAACCATCCTGTGGTACTCTCGACTCACCAACAGGCTTCGTCAACCATCCTGTGGTACTATATGATAACTCACCGACAGGGTTTCGTCCATTTCGTCCATTTCCACCGAAGGGATGTTGGTTCCCAGACCTCCGTAGCCTCTGCCCCACGTATGGTGCAGGTACACACACACATTGGTGAACAAGATTGATTGGTGAACAAGGTTGATTGGTGAACAAGAATGATTGGTGATCAAAATTGATTGGTGAACAAAATTGGTTGGTGAACAGAATTGGTTGGTGAATAAGATAAATTGGTGAACAAGATTGATTGGTGAACAAGATTGATTGGTGAATAAGATTGATTGGTGAACAAGATTGATTAGTGAACAAGATTGATTGGTGAACAAAATTGATTGGTGAACAAAATTGATTAGTGAACAAGATTGATTGGTGAACAAAATTGATTGGTGAACACGATTGATTGGTGAACACGATTGATTGGTGAACAAAATTGATTGGTGAACAAGATTGATTAGTGAACAAAATTGATTGGTGAATACGATTGATTGGTGAACAAGAGCAGCTTCCGCGGCGAAAGTCTAGAATTATCGAGAAACGTGCACTTATAGTCCCCACAATGGAAAAAAAAGCTCAACATATAGCTCTCCTTGGAACATTTTTGTTAATGTAGTGAATATTAGTAGTGATGTCATATAGAAACATACAACAGCTTTTATTGATAATTAAAATATCACTTACATATACT
>NC_091559.1:963242-975742 GCF_042767895.1 Penaeus vannamei | reverse complement strand
TTATTCTTATCATTGTTATCATCACCATTTATATTTGTCATCATTATTATTATTATCATTATTATTATTGTTTACGTATCATTATTACCATTATCATCACTATTTTTATTAGTATAATCATTATTATTATTGTTGATGTTATTATCATTTTTATCATTATCATTGTCTTTATCATTATTATTGTTGTTGTTGTTATAATAATAATAATAATAATAATAATAATAATAATAATAATTATTATTATTATTATTATTATTATTATTATTATTATTATTATTATTATTATTATTGATATTATTACTATTATTATTTCTATTATCATTATTATTATTAATGCTATTATCATTATCCTTATTATTGATATCATTATCATTAGCATTATTGTTATTATCATTATTATCATTATTGTTATTACTATCATCATCATCATTTTCATCTTTGGTAAATATTATCATTATCATTATTATCATTTTTATTACTGCTTTTATGATTATCATTATCATTATTATCAAAATTAAAATTATTGCAAATATTATCATTCATTATTATTTTTGTTAATATCAATATTATTATTGCTATTAATATCATCAGCATCATTATAATTATTATAATTACCTTCATCATCACTACCACCATCATTATTATTGTCATTGCTATTACTTTCATCCATATCATTATTTTAATCATTTTTATTAGCAACATTATCCAGCTTATTATTATATTATTTTAGTTATCATTGTTGTTTATCATTATTACTGATATAATTACCATTGTTGTTATCATTACCATTATTATCAACATTGTTGTCTTAATTGCTATTGGCATTATTATCATTATCATCATTGCTATTACTGTTATCATCATTACCATTATCAATTTTGTCATTATTATCATTATCATCATTACCATAAAGAGCACTATTACTATCATTATTAGCATTATCATCGTTATCATTGTTATGATCATTATCATTATTACTATCATTATCATCCTCATTGTTATCATCACTATTGTTATTATCACCATCCAAATTATAATTTTTATCCTTATCATCATTTTTATTACCTTTATTCCCATTGCAATCATTAGCACAATTATCATTATCATTGTTATAATCATTTTTATACTTATTCATCACCATCACCATTTTATAGCTTTCCTTAATGTTATCATCGCAAGCATTATCGACATCATCATCACTTTATCATAATCATTATTGTTGTTTATTATTTATTATTCATTATTATTTATTGTTTTTTTTTAACACCATAAAATATTTCTCACGTACTTCAAATCGAGTTATTCTCTCTAGTTATCTTTTTAAGAAGTTGAAACGTCTGTCTTTGTTCTTCCAAGATAATAATGTCTGTGTTAGTGCAGTTCTGGAAGCAGTTCAGAGGAAATAAAGTATCATAGGAATATGAAGAGAATTTAAAGACAAAAAAAGGGAATTTGCATAATGACAAAGACATGTAGAACTGGAGTTTAAAAATTGTCTTGATGCAATATTGTTTTTTTTTCTCTCTCATTTTCCTACGTTTCTTATGTACCATACTGTGTGTTATATACATACATACACACTTAATGCATCAGTGAGTGTGTTTGTTTGTATGTATGTGTGTGTGTGTCTGTGTGTGTGTGTGTATGTGTATTCTCCCACACATATAAACTGTGCATAAACCTATGTATATATATATATATATATATATATATATATATATATATATATATATATATATATATATATATATATATATATATATATATATATATATATATATATATATATATACACACGTATCAACCATGCGCGTCCACATGCAGAGTATTGAGGCATCTATCATAAGCCAGTGACACAGCGTCGGTTCAGTAATCGTAAAGTGATCCTCTCCAACTGACTCAGCTGGAAGGGAGTTCTGGCACTCTGAAATCAGCAATTAATTCAAAGTTGAAAAGGAAAGGAACTAGGCACCTTATCGCGCCTCTACGAAAATGTTCATCTACAAAAATGTTCATCTACAAAAATGTTCATCTACAAAAATGTTCATCTACAAAAATGTTCATCTACAAAAATGTTCATCTACAGAAATGTTCATCTACAAAAATGTTCATCTACAAAAATGTTCATCTACAGAAATGTTCATCTACAAAAATGTTCATCTACAAAAATGTTCATCTACAAAAATGTTCATCTACAAAAATGTTCATCTACAAAAATGTTCATCTACAAAAATGTTCATCTACAAAAATGTTCATCTACAAAAATGTTCATCTACAAAAATGTTCATCTACAAAAATGTTCATCTACAAAAATGTTCATCTACAAAAATGTTCATCTACAAAAGCGTCTTTTCTGTCAGTAATTAATTTAGAGTTGAGACGGAAAGGAACTAGTCATCTTATTGCGTCCTTCAGTGCACATGTTCCTCTACAAAACCGCCTCTCCTGTCAGTAATTAATTCATTCAATTAATCAAATCATCTTATCGCCTCCTTCAGGGCAGATAGTACACACGTTCCTCGACAAAAATCTCTCTTCTGTCAGTAATTAATTCAGTCAATTAATTAAATAATCTTACCGCCTCCTTCAGAGCAGATAGTCCTCATATTCCTCTACAAAAGCGTCTTTTCTGTCAGTAATTAATTCAAAGTTGAGACGGAAATGAACTAGTCATCTTATCGCGTCCTTCAATGCACATTTTCCTCTACAAAAACGCCTCCTCTGTCAGCAATTAATTCAGTCAATTAATTAAATCCTCTTATCGCCTCCTTCAGTGCAAACAGTTCGCATATTCCTCTACAAAAACGTCTTTTCTGTCAGTAATTAATTTAAAGTTTGGACGGAAAAGAACTAATCACTTTGCCGTGTCCTTCAGTGTACATGTTCATCTGCAAAACCGTCTTTTCTGTCAGTAATTAATTCAGTCAATTGATTAAATCATCTTATCACCTCCTTCAGGGCAGATAGTTCGCATATTCCTCTACAAAACCGCCTCCTCTGCCCGCCTGAATATAGAACCAAACGTGATTCCAATAAACTATCTGTCTGTCTGACCAAAAACGTCTTTTCTGTCAGTAATTAATTCAAAGATGAAACGGAAATGAACTAGTCACCTTATCGGGCCTCTACAAAAATGTCTCTTCTGTCAGCAATCAATTCAGTCAATGAATTAAATCATTTTATCGCCTTCTTCAGGGCACATAGTCCTCATATTCCTCTACAAAAACGCCTCTTCTGTCAGCAATTAATTCAGTCAATTAATCAAATCAACTTCAGAGCAGATAGTACACATATTCCTCTACAAAAACGCCTCTTCTGTCAGCAATTAATTCAGTCAATTAATCAAATCAACTTCAGAGCAGATAGTACACATATTCCTCTACAAAAACGCCTCTTCTGTCAGCAATTAATTCAGTCAATTAATCAAATCAACTTCAGAGCAGATAGTCCTCATATTCCTCTACAAAAACGCCTCTTCTGCCCGCCTGCATATAGAACGAAACGTGATTCCAAAAAACTATCTCTCTGCCCGACCAACCGTCAATACCAGATATCCAGCGAAATAAACACACAAATAAACACAACTAAATAAACACACATATAAACACAACTAAATAAACACACATATAAACACAACTAAATAAATACACATATAAACACAACTAAATAAACACACACATAAACACAACTAAATAAACACACATATAAACACAACTAAATAAACATACACATATAAACACAACGACAAAGAACTGATGACACAAGATAATGACATTACACACGCAACGTACTGAAGCAGACATGATTTAATCACATTTCCGTTAACCCTTTCAGAGTATTAGCCAAAGGCAACGAATCCTGCTGAATCAGTATCAGGAATTTAATGTAAGGGAAAGGGTTGTGTGTCGAGCGTCTGTGACACGCTGGAAAGGGATTTTCCGGAATGCGAGAAGGTACTAGAGGGGTGGTTTGTGTTTTCCTCTTCTTCTTCTTCTATCTTCTCATCTACTCTTCTTTTTCGTTCTTTTCTTCTTCTTATATCTTCTTCTCTTCTTCTTGTTCTTCTTCCTTCTCTTCTTCTTCCTTCTCCTCTTCTTTTTCGTTTTTTTCTTCTTCTTCATCATCCTTCGCTTACTCCTCTTCTTGTTCTTCTTCCTTCTCTTCTTCTTCTTCCTTCTCCTCTTTTTCGTTTTTTTCTTCTTCTTCTTCTTTCACCTCCTCCTCTTTTCTTCTTCTTCCTTCTCTTCTTCTTCTTCTTCTTCCTTCTCTTCTTCTTCTATTTTCTCCTCTTCTTCTTCTTCTTGTTCCTTCGCCTCCTCCTCTTCTTGCTCTTCTTCCTTCTACTCTTCTTCTTCTACCTTTTCCTCCTCCTCTTCTTCTTCTTCTTTCTCTTCTTCTTGTTCTTCCTTCTCTTCTTGTTCTTCCTTTTCTTCTTCTTCTTCTTCCTTCTCTTCTTCTTCTTCCTCTTCCTCTTCTTCTTCCTTTTTCTATTCTCCTTCTGTGAATTGAAGTGAATGGACTCTCCGAAACAGAAGGAAGATAGTAAAAAATATTTTTTTTTCTTCTTTTTCTATTTCTTCTTATTCCTCTTCCTTTGTGAAATTTGTTAAATGGAAATACGAGATATAGTAAAGCGATGATATTTATGTCTTCTTCTTCTTCTTCCTCTTCTTCTATTCTTCTGATTTGTCCTTTTTTTCTTCTTCTCTTTCTTTTTTTCTCTTGCTTTGCTGAACGTCTCTCTCTCTTTCTCTTTCTCTTTCTCTTTCTCTCTCTCTCTCTCTCTCTCTCTCTCTCTCTCTCTCTCTCTCTCTATCTCTCTCTCTCTCTCTCTCTCTCTCTCTCTCTCTCTCTCTCTCTCTCTCTCTCTCTCTCTCTCTCTCTCTCTCTCTCTCTCTCGTCAATCTCTCTCTCTCTCTCTCTCTCTCTCTCTCTCTCGTGACAAAGTAGCCATTAGAGAGAGATTTTGCAAAAAAGGGTTTCTGTACTTACAAAAACCGGATAATGTAAACAATATAAAGCATAAACATTGTATATTTACCGCCATTCAGACATACAATAGTATCAATGTGGATCTCTAAAGGCGTTTTAAGCAGGGAAAGTTCTTGAATAAAATCTCAAGAAGACTTTTTCTTGCTAATTCGATTATTTTCTTTCTTTCTCATGCGACTCCCGTAGATGGCTAGACTTGCGCTTGCTAAGTCAAGGGGTGTACCGTTACCATGGCAACAGCGTCGTTCGCGTACCGTATTGGTTGCAACCCTTCGACGTTGGCCACGACCTCCGCTTAATATCTTATCACAGAAATCATTTTTTACGGTATCTGATTCTGTAATTTCCATAAAATAATTTTAAAAGAAATTGAAACTGAAGACGAAAGGAGATAATGGAGATTATGGGAATGAAAAGGGTTTTTTTTTTTCTTACCTATCATAAATCATTAGAAGACGAACAATTTATCTCTTACTTTTAAGCTCGTCTCTCAAAAATCAACAATACATCTAATATTTGATGAAGCAGACAATATTTCAGGTGAAAAAGTCTGAAAAATTCTAGTAACATTCTTCTCTTGATATTGTATTCGGTGACTATTATTTTCAACTTCATAAAATTGTATATATTAAAATGGATAAGCCTATATTTTAATTAATTGATGTTCATTTGTTTTTACAGCGCGTCAGAGTGTAAGGGTTGCCAATCGGAAGTGTGTGTCTCTGTTTTAGAGGCGCTGTATATGAATATAGGAGAAAATATTGCGTTTTGTAAAGATGTTAGAGTAGATTTATTTACTTCTCTGCCATCTTGTTGCAGGCGGAGCTAGCTTGTCAGTAGTTTTGAAATGCGCGCTCAAACTGTTACCAACCGCCTGTGAAATAAACTCCATCCTCGACTTAGGCATAAGTTATCTCTCTCTGAGATTGTTGGTGGGAATATTTTTCTATTGTTTTTATAACTGAAGTATGTATAAGTTGTGTATTTTGACCTTTCTATGCTCTCCAAAGACTGTTATGATTTGTACTTGATAGACACCCACATGCCTGGCATCACTGAACAAGTATTGCCTGCCTGAGAAAGCATTTTAAGCAGGGGACGGTACAGGTCTTGGCCTATCGGCAAGAATTTTTTCCCTACCGCTCCCTCTACCGGATATCACAGTTCCTGCCATGTACTTTAGTCCCTGCAACTCTTATTTGCACTCGAGATTCCATTTTCCTAACTGTCGGGCACTCAGGAACCCTTGCAGAAACATAAGCATCGGGCATCTGGCATCCGAGGTGGAACGTAACCAATCAGCGGCCAAAACAACGAAGGGAGGTTGCCAATGTGGATATCAAAAAATGTATTCTTTTTTATTGTCTCTAACTAGTAAATGAAGATAAGTGTCTCATTATTCTTTACACAGTGTTGAGCCTAAATAAATAAAGACCCTATGGATGGTGTTAATTATATAAATCATGCGAACGGACTATAGTAATGAGATAAATTAATTATACGTTGAGTTCCCAGCAGTCACGAGTTGTCAACTATTAAAAAAAAATAATGTTCGTAATTTCACTGCCAGTTTTCTTATATACTTCATCGAAATGTATCAAATATTAATCGTTTTCAATATATTGGCCAACTATATTTCCCTGTCCATCTCCCCCCCTCCCCCTCCTCTCACCTTAATCTTCCCGTCAGCTTTCATTTCTTAATTAGTCTTTTATTATCCTTCTACTTTTCATTCCCCCTATTCAGTCTCCCCTTTCTTTCATCCATCTTTTTTTCCACCCCACTCCCTTTCTTTCTTTCTCTTTCTTCCTCTTACTCTTTGCTTTTCCTTCTCTGTCTTATTCTTCCCTTTTCTCAGTCTCTCTAACTCTATATATCTATCTATTTATCTATCTTTTTTCTCTCTCTCTCTTTCTCTCTCTCTTTCTCACTCTCTTTCTCATCTATCGACATATCTCTTTCTCTATCTATCTATCTATATCTCTCTCTAACTCAATCTCTCTCTCTCTCTCTCTCTCTCTCTCTCTCTCTCTCTCTCTCTCTCTCTCTCTCTCTCTCTCTCTCTCTCTCTCTCTCTCTCTCTCTCTCTCAATCTCTCTCTCTCTTTCTCTCTATTTCTCTCTCCCTCCCTCCCTCCCTCCCTCTCTCTCTCTCTTTCTCTCTCTCTCTCTCTCAATCTACTTATCTTTTAGGAAATTTCATTTTGATATTACTTCTTTCTTCTTTTCTTTTCTGCCTTGTTCGCCGAAAATGAAAAATTATTCTCCTCTTTGTTCACTTAAACCTGCTGCAAATTTTGATGTGGGGTTCAAAGGTCTTCTGAAAACCCAAGAATGCAAGTTGCAAATGATATTTTATTTTATTTTATTTCATTTCTTTATTTTATCTTTTTTTTTTTTTTTTGAGGGTGGAGACTCAACTTTTCGGCTTTTAAATTACGTTTTTTTTTCTGGTTTCAAATCGATTGTTTTTCGTTTTTCGTTTTGATTTTTTTCTTTTTTGTTTTTTTCTAGTTTGAAAATGTTTTTGTTTTTGAAAAAATACCTCTACGGTCTTTTTCTTAGCACGTCTTCCACAGTTTCTTATCACAGTTATCACACATTCTCTCAAGTCTCATCTACATTTCCTTTGCCGTTGCTTTCTTATATATTTTCTTGTGATTTCACGTCTCGAGTTCTTCGGTTCTCGCCAGATCCAAGACCCTCACGCGATGGAAAATTTCTTAGCATTTATAGCGAGAGAGAGAGAGATCGACGGTGCCCATAGCAACCGATTGTTTGGGGGGCGGGGGGGGGGGGGGTATGGAGTCACTGGCTGCGTATGTGAGCTTAGTTTACACATACAAACGTATAAATATATATCACACGCATGGACACACACACAGACACACACACATTCTCACGCACATACACACACACACACATATATATATATATATAAATATGTATATATATATAGATAGATAGATAGATAGATATAGATATAGATATATATATAAATATGTATATATATAGATATAGATATAAATACATATATATGTATATATATATATGTATATGTATTTATATATATATATGTATATGTATTTATATATATATATAGAATATATATATACATATATATATATATATATATATATATACTCACACACACACACACACACACACACACAAACACACACACACACACACACACACACACACACACACACACAACAAACACGCACAAACACAAACACACACACAGACACAAACACAAACACACACACACATATTTGTCTGTTTGTGTGTGTGTGTGTGTTTGTGTGTGTGTGTGTGTGTGTATCTGTGTTTGTGTGTGTGTGTGTGTGTGTGTGTGTGTGTGTGTGTGTGTGTGAGTGTGTGTGTAGAGTGAGTGAGAGAGAATGGCGGAGCCCAACAAGAGTAAGGTGTGTGGCGAGCTTAGACTTCAAGGTCGACAACTAAGATTCCTTGACTCCTTTAACTGAAGAGCAACGACAGAGTGTGGCTTCTCGTCCTCGGAGGAGTAAGGTGCTGCTGCTTGGCTCCTCACAGGGAGTCTGACTTGGTATAAATCACGCATTTATCACGTGACTATCGAGGATGAGGTATAGTGGTACAATAATACACTTCTTGTGAAAGGGAATAGACAATACAACACGAATGTTCAGCGTGGCAAGAAGAAATTTATGATCAGTTAATGTAATGGAGAGAGAGACAGAGAGAAGGAGAGAGAGAGGGGGGGGGAGAGAAGGAGAGAAAGAAGAGAGAGAAGAGAAAGAGAGAGAGACAGACAGAGACAGACAGAGAGAAGGATAGATAGAGGGAGAGACAGACAGAGAGGAGAAAGAGAGAGATCACATTGTCAACAACAAAACGTGATTCCAAAGCCTGATAAAATGTAGCAATACGAACCTTATACATAAAACTTGTATGTGCGTAGTTATGCACGTCTATGAATCTGTACTTGGGCAATATATATGCGCAAATATATCCCTTCCCACACTGATATCTGCCTGACCCCGTATTCCATTTAAAGCATCATTAAGTGTGACATACAGCACGTGCCTGTCATACCCATTCATTGTGGCTCCCAACCGGTCAATCAGAGTAACATGCATGCCTAGTCATTCCAGTGAGGTATGTAACCAGGCAATCAGTCTACCATGCAAAAAAAAAAAAAAAAAAAAAAAAAAAAAAAAAAGTATAAATAAAAAGAATAAAAAGTATAAAAAGTCTTTTTAATATGAAAATTTATCTCGCGTGGAATCCGTAATTGACGTTGATGGAATTAATAGACAGATAGAAAGAAAATATGTTTTATAGTTCCGTATCTTGCATAATTGCAATCATTATACACATGGTTGATGATAATAGTAACAACTATAATAATAATGAAGATGATATTGTTAATGGCAATAATGGTAATAATGAGAGTAATAATAGTAATGATAACAATAATAATAATGATGATAATAATAATGATAACAATAATAATAACAATGATAATCATAATGATAATGGTGTTATGATAATGATAGTGATGTTATGGTAAAAAAATACCAAATATAATAATAATGATAATGATAATTATGATTAAAAATTATAATAAGATTACCCCTAATGACAATGATAATAATGATGAAAATAATAACGATGATAGTGATAATGATGAGGATGATTATAATAATGATATTTTCATTAATGGTAATGATAATGATAATCACTATGATAACAATAATAATGGTAACAACAACAACAACAACAACAACAATAATAATAATAATAATAATAATAATAATAATAATAATAATAATAATAATAATAATGATGATGATGGTAGTAATGATAATAAGAATGATGATGATGCGCGCTCAAACTGTTACCAACCGCCAGTGAAATAAACTCTATCTTCGACTTAGGCATAAGTTATCTCTCTCTGAGATTGTTGGTGGGAATATTTGTCTATTGCTTTTAAAACTCTAGTATGTATAAGTTGTGTATTTTGACCTTTCTATGCTCTCCAAAGACTGTTATGATTTGTACTTGATAGACACCCACATGCCTGGCATCACTGAACAAGTATTGCCTGCCTGAGAAAGCATTTTAGGCAGGGGACGGTACAGTTCTTGGCCTATCAGCAAGAATTCTTTCCCTACCGCTCCCCTGTTTAACCCTTTCTCTATCGGGTATCTCAGTTCCTGCCATGCACTTTAGTCCCTGCAACTCTTATTTGCGCTCCAGACTCCATTTTTCTAACTGTCGGGCACTCAGAAACCCTTGCAGAAACATAAGCATCGGGCATCTGGCATCCGAGGTGCAGCACAACCAATCAGCGGCTAAAACAACGAAGGGAGGTTGCCAATGAGGATATAAAAAAAATCATTCGTTTTTGATTGTCTCTAACTAGTAAATGAAGATAAGTGTCTCATTATTCTTTACACAGTGTCGAACCTAAATTAATAAAGATCCTATGGATGGTGTTCATTATATAAATCATGCGAACGTACGATAGTAATGAGATAAATTAATGATACGTTGAATTCCCAGCAGTCACGAGTTGTCAACTATTAAGAAAAAGAAAAGATGTTCGTAATTTCACAGCCAGTTTTCATATATGCGTCATCGAAATGTATCAAATATTAATCGTTTTCAATATATGGGCCAACCATATTTCCCTGTCCATCACCCCCTCCCTCCCTCCCTCCCTCCCACTCTCTCCCTCCCTCCCTCTCTATCTATCTATCTGCCTATCTTTTAGGCAATTTCATTTTGATATTCCTTCTTTCTTCTTTTCTTTTTTTGCCTTGTTCGCCGAAAATGAAAAATTATTCTCCTCTTTGTTCACTTAAACCTGCTGCAAATTTTGGTACGGGGTTCAAAGGTCTTCTCAAAACCCAAGAATGCAAGTTGCAAATGATATTTTATTTTATTTTATTTCATTTCTTTATTTTATCTTTTTTTTTTTTTTTTTTTTTTTTGAGGGTGGAGACTCAACTTTTGGCTTTTAAATTACGTTTTTTTTCTGGTTTCAAATCGATTGTTTTTCGTTTTTCGTTTTGATTTTTTTCTTTTTTTGTTTTTTTTCTAGTTTGAAAATGTTTTTGTTTTTGAAAAAATACCTCTACGGTCTTTTTCTTAGCACGTCTTCCACAGTTTCTTATCACAGTTATCACACATTCTCTCAAGTCTCATCTACATTTCCTTTACCGTTGCTTTCTTATATATTTTCTTGTGATTTCACGTCTCGAGTTCTTCGGTTCTCGCCAGATCCAAGACCGTCACGCGATGGAAAATTTCTTAGCATTTATAGCGAGAGAGAGAGAGAGCGACGGTGCCCATAGCAACCGATTGTTTGGGGGGGGGGGTATGGAGTCACTGGCTGTGTATGTGAGTTTAGTTTACACATACAAACGTATAAATATATATCACACGCATGAACACGCACACACACACACACACACACACGCACTCATGCACATATAAACACACATACACACATACACACACATACACACACGCACACACACATACACACGCACACATATGTTTGTGTGTGTGTATGTGTTTGAGAGAGAGAGAGAGAGAGACAGAGAGAAGGAGAGAGAGGGGGGGGGGAGAGAGAAGGAGAGAAATAAGAGAGAGAAGAGAAAGAGAGAGAGACAGACAGAGACAAACAGAGAGAAGGAGAGAAAGAGAGAAAAAGAGAGAGACAGAGAAAAGGAGAGAAAGAGAAAAAAGGAGAGGAGAGAGAGAGATAACATTGTCAACAACAAAACGTGATTCCAAAGCCTGATAAAATGTAGCAATACGAACCTCATACATAAAACTTGTACGTGCGTAGTTATGCACGTCTATGAATCTGTACTTGGACAATATATACGCGCAAATATATCCCTTCCCACACTGATATCTGCCTGACCCCGTATTCCATTTAAAGCATCATTAAGTGTGACATACGGCACGTGCCTGTCATACCCATTCATTGTGGTTCCCAGCCGGTCAATCAGAGTAACATGCATGCCTAGTCATTCCAGTGAGGTATATAACCAGGCAATCAGTCTACCATGCAAAAAAAAAAAAAAAAAAAAAAAAAAAATGTATAAATAAAAATAAATAAATATAAAAAGTCTTTTAATATGAAAATTTATCTCGCGTGGAATCCGTAATTGACGTTGATGGAATTAATAGACAGATAGAAAGAAAATATGTTTTATAGTTCCGTATCTTGAATAATTGGAATCATTATACACATGATTGATGATAATAGTAACAACTCTAATGCTGATACTGAAGATAATATTGTTAATGGCAATAATGGTGATAATGAGAGTGATATTAATAATGATAACAATAATGATGATGATAATGATAATAAAGATAATAATAATAGCAATAATAACAGTAATAACAATAACAGTGTTTATAATAATCATGATTATGATAATTGTAATAATAAAGATAATGATGTTATGATAATGATAGTGATGTTATGGTAAAAAATACAAA
>NC_091559.1:945742-958242 GCF_042767895.1 Penaeus vannamei | reverse complement strand
AATGGGTAATAATTCATATGATGAAATATTACTATTATATATATATATATATATATATATATATATATATATATATATATATATATATATATATATATATATATATATATTTTTCTTTTTTATGATATTGGATAAGATATGCATGGTTACTTAATTGTAACTGTTGGAATTGCAGTTAATTATTGAATCAATTATTTGGATTAAGATTGTTATGTTAACTGCGATTATTATTTACAATTATATATTCAGGGATTACAGTTATTCATATGATTATGATTATCAATAGCAATAATCTACATGGTTATAAGGGATTACTTATTTGGTGGTAATTATAACTGAAAGTTATCAATCATATCAATCCATAATTTATTCATCATCTATACCTGTCTATTATCATGGTTATTTATCTAATCACAATTTCTTTAAATGTTACACAGATGCGTTTTTTTCTCTCTCTCTCTCATCTATAATCAATCTCATCTATACCTGTCTATTATCATGGTTATTTCTCTAATCACAATTTCTTTAAATGTTACCTAGATGCATTTTTTTTTTTTTTTTTTTTTTTTTTTTTGTCTCTTACAAATAAGTTTTGCTCATCAGCTGCACATCACCGAAGCTTAATTAGGTTGGGGATAACTTTGGCATTCGTGTCTGGTACCTCTTCAAGCATCTTTCGAGAAATTTGTAACATCCTGTAAACTCGTGTAAATAAATAATATGATAATATTATAATATGATGTCATAATATGATAAAAATTATTGATTATGTGCTGGTGCTAAAAACGGAGATTAGATCTTTTGTTAATACATCTATCCATATGCTGTCTTTTGTCAATCTTCCTAACTCACTCTTATCATACATACAGGCACACGCACTTACACGAACACACACACCTTCAAACACATATACACACAGAAACATACACACATGCACGCACACATATAGATCGGCAAATTGACTAATAGATTGATTAATTGATTGCCTGATATTGACTAAATGGATGGATGGGCAGATACATGAGCAAACAGACAGATAGACATCCAGATAGATAGATAAACAGACAGACAGACAGGCAGATAGATAAATGGATGGATAGGTAGATAGATAAGTGGATAGGCAGATAGCTAGACAGATAAATAGACAGATAAACAGACAGACAGATAGACTGACAGATAGATAAATGGATGGATAGGTAGATAGATAAGTGGATAGGCAGATAGCTAGACAGATAAATAGACAGATATAGATATAGACAGACTGTCACACCGAGGATAATGGAAGAAAAACAGATGATAGTTTTTTTGAAAATGCTTGAGTAAATATTCCTACACTTCCCTGTCCATTTTACTAGCGATTGACGTCAGCATCGAAATCAAACCCATGTTACCTGAATAATTACAGATAGATCCACTTCGGCAACAAAGTGTCATGACTGTAATAACATGACAGACATATTGATTAAGATTTCAATTGTGTTCAGTGTACTTTGCATTTTCCGGTGTTGAGGTAAGTGTGGTTGGAATGATGCGGTGTAACGGGGTGCAACTTTCTGAGTGGTTTTGGTTGTGTGTGTGTGTGTATGAGTGTATTTGTGCGTGTGTGTGTTTGTGCGTGTGTATGTTTGTGTATGTGTGTGTGTTTGTGCGTGTATGTGTTTGTGCGTGTGGGTTTGTTTGTGTGTGTTTGTGTCTGTATGTTTGTGTGTGTGTGTGTATGTTTGTGTCTGTATGTTTGTGTGTGTGTGTATGTATGTGGGTGTGTGTTTGAGTGTGCTTGGTTGTATGTTTGTGTGTTTGTGTGTGTGTGTGTTTATGCGTGTGTGTGTGTTTGCGCGCGCGTGTGTGTGTGTGTGTGTTTGTGTTTGTGCGTGTGTGTGTGTGTGTGTGGATGTGTTTGAGTGTGTTTGGTTGTATGTTTGTGTGTGTGTGTGTGTGTGTGTTTATTTTGTGTCTGTGTATGTGTGTGTGGGTGTTTGTGTTTGAGTGTGTTTGGTTGCATGTTTGTGTGTGTAGCTGCGTGTTTGAGTGTGCTTGGTTGCATGTTTGTGAGTGTGTGTATGTGTATGTGTGTGTATATGTGTGTGTTTGTGTGTGACTGTATGTTTGCTTGTTGGAAGATCCACGACAAATTGGCTTCGTACGTGTTTGTGTTTTAGCTTGTGTTGTGTGAGTGCGTGCATGAGTGTGTGGTTTCGTCGATACGCTAATTAACCGAACAAAAGACGATATCATTTTGATGTTGTGGTTTCAGAATCTTGCACCGTCAGGCAAGGCGCTGTTCCACGTGCCAATTTTATTTCGACGAAAAATAATTTTCGTTTTCTAAACATCTATTCATAAATGTATGTGTGAAGGTGTGTCTCCGATTTTTTCTTTCTTTCTTTTCTTTTCTTTCTTTCTTTTTTTTTTTTTTTTCTCTGTGTCTCTTATTGGCTGCTTCTTTTTCTCTATCTGTCTAGTTTTCTTTACTTCTCTATTTGCCTCTCTCTCTGTCTCTCTCTCTCTCTCGCTCTCTCTCTCTTCTCTCGCTCTCTCTCTCTTCTCTTCTCTCACTCTCTCTCTCTCTCTCTCTTCTCTCGCTCTCTCTCTCTTCTCTCGCTCTCTCTCTTCTCTCACTCTCTCTCTCTCTCTCTCTCTCTCTCTTCTCTCGCTCTCTCTCTCTCTCTCTCTCTATCTATCTATCTCTCTCTCTCTCATTCTCTCTCCCTCTCCCTCCCTCCGTACCTCTTTCTCTCTATCCCTTACTCTAATTCTTTCTAATCCCCACCCCTCTCCCTCTCCCCTCTCCCCTCGCCCCTCTCCTCCCTCTCTCCCCTCTCCCCTCTCCCCTCTCTAACCCTCTCCTCTCTCCCCTCTCCCCTCTCCCCCTCTCCCCCTCTCCCCTCTCCCTCTCTAACCCTCTCCCCCCTCTCCCTCTCTAACCCTCTCTCCCCTCTCTCCCTCTCTCCCTCTCCCCTCTCTCCCCCTCTCCCCTCTCTACCTCTCCCCTCTCTCCCTCTCTCCACCTCTTCGCCGTAAACTTGGATCCTCTCTGCAACTTTCGCACAGCACCCTCTGTACGGCAGCCAGCCAGGGAAGCCTCTGCAGCGGCTGTGACGATCCTGCAACTTTTTTTCTTCACGCTAATAATCCTGTCCGTTTTAGCTATTCGTCGGTTCGACTCGTGTTTTTTTTTTGGGGGGGGGGGGGGGAAGGAGGGGGTTAGAGGGGAGGGGGAGGAATTTTTGTATCGTATCTTAAGATTTTGATTTTTTTTTATTTATTTCATTTTATTTATTTATCTTATTTATTTATTTATTTATCTATCTATTTATTTATCAATCTATCTATCTACCTATTTATCTATCTATTTATCCATATATCTATCTATCTATCTATCTATCTATCTATCCATATATCTATCTATCTATCTATCTATCTATCTATCTATTGATCTATCTATCTATCTATCTATCTATCTATCTATCTATCTATCTATCTATTTATCTATCTATCTATCTATCTCTTGATCTATCTATTTATTTATCTATCTATTTATCTATCTATCTATCTATCTCTTGATCTATCTATTTATTTATCTATCTATTTATCTATCTATCTATCTATCTAAATATCTATGGATTTATTTATTTATTTATTTCATTATTTATTTATCCTTTTTTTTTCTTTTTTTTTTTTTTTTTGCTTTTTTATGAGGATGGGCGGGGATGGTGGGCGGTTGTATGGGTTATTGGATCTGCATTGTTTGCATCTGTGATATGAATGTTTTTTTTTGTTGTTGTTGTTGTTGTTGTTGTTTTTAAGCGGAGTATGTGATTGTATGGCGATAGGAATTGCAATTGCATTCGCGTTTATGGATTTTTTTTAAATGGGGTTGTGTTCGTGTGGGTCTAAATGTAATCCCTTTTTCTTTTTTGGGATGATGATAGTATTGATGATAATGGTGATGATAATAACAATGATAATATAATTGATGATAATAATAACAATGATAATATAATTGATGATAATAATAACAATGATGATAATGATGATAGTAATGATAATGATGATAATGATGGGGATAATAACAATGTTGATGATAATAATGATGATATCAATGATGATGATAAAAAAATAGTGATAATGATAATAATAATAATAGTAATAATGATAAGGATAGTGATGGTGATGATAATAATGATGATAATGATGGTGATAATAAAAATGATAATGATAATAATGATAATGATAATGATGGTCATAATGATGATGATAATGATATTAATGATAGCAACAGTAGCAATAATGATAATGACAATAATGATGGTAATAAAGTTATGATAATGATTATTATGATAATAGCAACAAGCATTAAAATAACTGAAATAGAGATAAGAATAAGAAAATTATGATGATGATATCAACTATAATAGTAATGATAATGGTATTAAGGATAGGAATAAGACAGTTATGATAATAACAGTAATAGATAAGACGATAATATCCATAATGATAATAATAAGAACAATAATAATAAGGTTAATAATATCAATGAAAATCATATTCACAATAATAAAAATAATGAAAATCATCAAAGTAGCATAAATATGTATGAGGTATAATTACCCTAATTTCGGTGTGACTAATGGATGGCAAAGATTACTTAAAAGGTCACGCGTGTACATGGGTTTTACAGGAATGCAGAATCGGCAATTAATTCGTAACATGACAGTGTGTAGTCATCATATCCTCAGTAATTGGGGTTAGATTACATAGGTTTACCGGTGGGATGGAGTGCGTGTGTAGTTGGCAATGTGGTGAGGTTACAGGGCATGTACACCGGAGGAGGTTGGTGGTGTATGTGTATATGCTAGCGAAGAAGTTACAGAGGTTGGTTGTGGGCGAAGGATGTGGCATGTGGTGTACATGGAGAGGGTGCAGAGTGTGTGGATATGGTTGTCAAGAGCCTAGAGAGAACGCGTGTGTGGTTGTCAAGAGAAAGTAGAAAATCTGCACGTGGTTGCTAAGACATTACAGTGTGTGTGGTTGCTAAAAGGTTGCAGTGTATGTGTGGTTGTCAAAAGGTTGTGTGCATGTGGTTGTTAAGACGTAGCAATGTGCATGTGGTTGCTAAAGATTGCAGTGTGTATGTGGTTGTTAAGACGTTGCAATGTGTATGTGGTTGATAAATGGTTTCAGTGTGTGTGCGGTTGATAAATGGTTGCAGTGTGTATGTGGTTGTCAAAAGGTTGTGCGCATGTGGTTGTTAAGACGTTCCAATGTGTATGTGGTTGATAAATGGTTGCAGTGCATATGTGGTTGCTAAAGATTGCAGTGTGTATGTGGTTCCTAAAAGGTTGCAGTGTGTATGTGGTTGATAAGACGTTGCAGTGTGTATATAGTTCCTAAAAGGTTGCAGGGTGTATGTGTATGTATGTGTGAAAAGAGAGGAATATAGAATATTCATTTATGAAAAGGGAATTTCAGATTGTGTGTACTTGTGCTAGGGTAGGTAGCTGAGGTTGCATAACTTACAGTACTATGCTTATGTATGTGTATATATCTGCATATGTATTTTATGTATGCATATGGGCCCGCGTGTGTATGTGTGCGTGTGTGTGTGTGTATGTGTGTGTGTGTGTGTGTGTGTGTGTGTGTGTGTGTGTGTGTGTGTGTGTGTGTGTTGTATTTACATGTTCCTCTATATGTTGAGAGAGAGGGTGAGAGAAAGATTGAGAGATAGAGAGGGAGGGGAAGGAAAAGGCAAATGAGGGAGAGAGAAGGGGAAGGATAGACAGAGAAAGAGAGAGGGGGAGGGCAGAGCAAAATAAAAGGAGAGAGAGAGAGGAAGAGAGAGAGTCAGCGACAGAAAGAGAGAGAGGGAGAAAGAGAGAGAGAGAGAGAGAGAGAGAGAGAGAGAGAGAGAGAGAGAGAGTCAGCGACAGAAAGAGAGAGAGGGAGAAAGAGAGAGAGAGAATCAGAGAGAGAGAGAGAGAGAAGAATCAGAGAGAGAGAGAGAGAGAGAGAGAATCAGAGAGAGAGAGAGAGAGAGAGTCAGCGACAGAAAGAGAGAGAGGGAGAAAGAGAGAGAGAGAGAGAGAGAGAGAGAGAGAGAGAGAGAGAGAGAGAGAGAGAGAGAGAGAGAGAGAGAGAGAGAGAGGAATCAGAGAGAGAGAGAGAGAGAGAGACAGAGAGAGAGAGAGAGAGAGAGAGAGAGAGAGAGAGAGAGAGAGAGAGAGAGAGAGAGAAAGAGAGAGAAAGAGAGAGAGAGAGAGACAGAGAGCGAGAGAGAGAGAGACAGACGGAGAGAGAGAGAGAGAGAGAGAGAGAGAGAGAGAGAGAGAGAGAGAGAAGAGAGCAATAGAGAGAAAAAGAAAGAAAAGGAAAACAAGAGAGAGGGAGAGGGAGGGACGGAGAGAAAGAAAGAAAGAGAGAGCAAAGAAAATTGAGACCAACAGAAAAAAAAAGAGAAAGAAAGAACAAGACAAAAAAAAACAGATCGAGCGAAAGCAAGAGCAAGAGCAAGAGAAAAGCAAGAGAAGAGAAAGAGAGAGAGGAGAAAAGAGTGAGCCCGTAACCCATCTCTTGGTCCACTCACGAACGGGGAGTCAGTCGGTGCCTTTCGTCCGAGGAGAACAGACGCACGAAATTTTTGCTCCGCTTCGACTGTGTTGAAACTGGACTCGATTCTCGCGTGTGATAAGAAATTTGTGGTTGTTATTGATGTTATTATTTGTATCATTACTCTTGTTATTGATATTGATATTATAAACGTTATTGTTGTTTTAGTTGATATTTTGTTATTGTTATTACTATTATGCATTATCATTATTGTTGTTGTTGATGATGTTATTGTTACTATTATTATTATTATCATTCTCTTTGGTGATATTATTATAGTTGTTATTATTATCATAATTATTGTTTTGTTGATATTGTTATCATTATTATTATTATTATCATCGTTACTCTTATCATTTTATCATTACCATCATTATCGTTTTGTTCTAATCATTATCATTATTATCACTATTGTTATTATCATTATTATTTTTTTATTTATTCTTTTTTTTATTGCTATTTTTTTTTTCCTTTTTTATAATATGATTCTTAACAGTTTTTGTTGTTCTTGTTGTTTCACTGTTTTAAGTATTGCAATTAATATAATTATAACTATTATTGTTATTATCATTATTATTGTTCTTGTTTTCATTATCACTATCAATATCACTATAATTATTCTTATTGCTGTTGTTATTATCATCATCATTACCATTATTATCATTATTTATTATAATTATTTTTATTATTGCTATCATTATCACCATCTTTAATCATCATAACTATCACTTTCATCTTGTTTTTTTTCTTATTTTACAACCAGAATTGCTTTTTCATTCTTTGTTTTATAATGATTACTGCCAATCTTGTACTATTTTCCTCACACTTTTTATATAATTATTATCATTGTATTTGTTATTATTTTCTATCGTTATCCTTATTGTTTCTTTTACTTTTGTTAGTTTTTTTTTTCCATTAGTAGTACATTAGTAGTAGTATTAGCATTATTATTATCAATATTGATATCATTATTATTATTATCATCATCATTACTCTTATTATTATGATTATTGTCATTGAGATTACTATTACTATTTTAGCCATTATTACTTTTATTATCATATTCATTGTTACTTTTATTTTTATCTGTAATATTATTCTTATTACCATTATCATTATTACGGTTATTTTTACCATCACTTTTACTAGTATTATCCTTATTACCATTATTATCATTGTAGTTATCATTATTATCATTACTATCATTGCATTTATTACCATCATTATTATTGTTATTACTATTATTATTATTATTATTATTATTATTATTATTATTATTATTATTATTATTATTATCATTATTATTTTTATTATCACTATTATTATTATTATTATTATTGTTATTATTACTATTACTATTATCATCATCATTATTATTATCAATATTATTATTACTATTGTTACTACTGCTATCGTCAGATTATCATTATTGTTATTGTTATTATTATTATCATCATTATCATTATTATTAATATTGCTATTATTATTATCGTCATTATCAAAGTTGCTGTATTATTATTAACATTATTGATATTGTTTTCATCATTTTTACCATCATTTATATTTTTATTATTATTATTATCATTGTTATTATTGTTATCATTATTATTGTTATCATTGTTGTTATTTTTATCATTATCATCATCATTATCATCATTATTACCATCGCATTATTTTTATTTATATCGTCGTTATCATCATTATCATCTTTTATTATTTTTATCATTTTTGTTATTATCCTTATTATTGTTTTCATTATCATCATTATTATTATAATTATTATCATTATCATCCTTACTATCATAATTATTGTTATCATCGCTATCATTAATATTATCATTATTATTATCATTATTATTAAAATTCATCACTAGCAGTAGTAGTAGTAGCATCATTGTTATCATTATTATTCTGATTAATATCATGATTATTATTATCATAATCATCATTATCATTATCGTTTTATCCTTATCATTATTGTAATTATCATTATCATTTACGTTATTATCATTATTATTATTTAGATTCGATGTATTAATTCATTCATACAGATTTCGTTTTCTATGTCATTCTTTTATAAATCTTTTACTCCTTCATTTAATTTTAAAAATCTATTTTTTCTTTTCTTTTCGAACGTTTGATATTTTCTTAAGATTGTAACAAGAGTAAGTGATATATAAAAATAAATAAATAAAAATAAAAATAAATTCTCGACCGCACGAGTCTCCAGTGAGAACAGAAGGTTGCCAGTTTGTTTATTAATGTTTTGAATTTAGGCGCGGCGGACTGGAAATACATTATTCCGTTGCATTTGCGAAGTTGAAATTATTGAAGGATCAGACGTTAACTGTCAATATAAAAGAAAAAAAAAAGACTTTGATAAATGTTACATGTCAGTGAGGGTTTCGGACAGCGGTAAGAGACTGTGAAATATGAGGTGGATATCATTAACACGAGAAGAGTTATTTTTGTCTGTTTTTCTCGCAATTATATTTGTCTGTTTGTTTATCTTTTCACCTTTGTATTTATTTATTTATTTATTTGTTTGTTTATTTATTTATCTATTTATTTATTTTAATCATCAGAGCGTTCTGTTCCTTCTTAGAAACGAATCTATACATATGTACACATCCATACGTATACATACTAATAAGATAAACACACACACAAGTACACACGTATTCCCAAACTAACGTATACACGCACATACACGCCTCACACGCGCAGACATTTGTACACACAATAGACAGACATACACACACACACAAGCAAATACGGTGTGTGTACTTCTGTATATTTTCGAGAATTTATGTTACTTATTATCTAAAAAACGCGTAATCTATCAACATAATTGAAAAGAGTCGAAAAAAACAAAAAGAAATAATACAAGAGAAAAAAAAATATATATATATATAGTTCACCAAACAAAAACTACAAAAAAGGAAAGAATCTAGAAAAGAAAAGAGAAAAAAAAGTTGATCAAACAAAAACTAAGAAAAAAAGGAGAAAAACACACTAAAAAAGGAAAAAAAAAATAAAAAAAGGAATAAAAAAATAGAAAAATAAAAAATAAACTTCAGAAAAGGTAAAAAAAAAAAAAAAAAAAAAAAAAAATCCAGGTGCAAGAAAACCCGAACTTGAGGCCCTCCCAATCAACCAATCAACCCCCCCCTGTGCGCCTTCTTGATTCGTCCAGCTGCTGCAACAACAAGCAAGACCCTGACCGTGCAATACCCCCCCCCCCCCACCCCCACCCCCACCCCCTCCTGAGCGCCGACGGGGATCCTTTTCTTTTGAGGGAGATTTTTTTTTTTTTTTTTTTTGAGGGATTTTCCCGAAGAAGGAATCACCGCTACTGCTGCTTCCCCCCCCGCCCACCCTCCACCCCAGCCCCTCCTAGTATTCCTATTTCTAATCTTCTTCCGTCTTTATTCTCGTATTCTTCTTCTTCCCCATTCTCTTTTCTTCTTATTATTATTCTTCCCTGTTCTCTTCTCTTCTTCTTCTTCTTCCTTATTCTCTTCTTCTTCTTCCCCATTCTCTTCTCTACTTCTTTATTCTCTTCTTCTTCTTTCCCATTCTCTTCTCTTCTTCTTCTTCCTCATTCTCTTCTCTTCTTCTTCTTCCTCATTCTCTTCTTCTTCTTCTTCTTCCTCATTCTCTTCCTTTTTTGTTTCTTCTTCCCATTCTTTTCTCTTCTTCTTCTTCTTCCCCATTCTCTTCTTCTGTTTCTTCTTCCCAATTCTCTTCTCTTCTTCTTCTCCCCATTCTCATCTCTTCTTCTTCTTCCTTTTCGTTTCGTTGTCTTCGTCTGACACTTCCTCTTCTCCTCATTCGCCGTTTTCTTTCTCTTCATTCTCCTTCTTCTACTCCGTTTTCTTCGGTTCCTTCTCTTTGTCTCTTCTCCTCCTCCCTCTCCCTCGCTCTCACCTTCCTCCGTCACATCTCTTTTACTCCCTTTCTGTCTCTCTCTTTCCTTTCCTTCTCCCTTCCTCCTCCTCCTCCTCCTCCTCCTCCCACTTTCCCCGGCTCTTCCTCTCTCTTCTCTCTTCCTCTCCTGTCCCTCCATCTTCCTCCCCTTCCCCTGTCCCCTCCCTCTTCTCCCCTGTCCCTCCCCCTTCTTCTCCTGTCGCTACCTCTTCTCCCCTGTCCCTACCTCTTCCCCTCCCCCCTCCTTCCCTCTCCCACCCCCTTCCTCCCCTTCCTTCCCCTGCCCCTCCCTCCTCTCCCTCTCCCTTCCTCCCCAATCCCTCCCCCTTCCCCAATCCCTCCCTCTTCCCCTCCCCCTTCCTCCCCCGCCCCCTGCCCCCACTCCCTCAAAAGGAATCATGGATCCAGGAAAGATATTCCAGATCATCACGAACAGCACACTGCTCGGTAAGTCTTGTTTCATTTGTGTGGAGAGACAGGCGGGGAGGGAGGGAGGGAGGGAGGGAGGAGGGAGGGAGGGAGGGAGGAAGGGAGGGGGGAGGGGGGAAGGGGACAGGCAAGGACAGAGAGACAAAGAGAAAGACGGACACATACATACATACATACATACACACAGAGGGAGGGAGGGAGGGATAGAGAGAGAGGGGGTGGGAGAGAGAGAGAGAGAGAGAGAGAGAGAGAGAGAGAGAGAGAGAGAGAGAGAGAGAGAGAGAGAGAGAGAGAGAGAGAGAGAGAGAAAGAGAGAAAGAAAGAAAGAGAGAGAGAGAAAGAAAGAAAGAAAGAAAGAGAGAGGGAGAGGTATAGAAACAGAGAAAGCGAGGAGGTAACGAAGCAGAAAGACAGGAATATAGACTAATACGAGAACAGACATAAGCTTATATTGGGATAACAGATAGGTAAACAAACAATTTTGTACAAAGACACATACGAATACAGATAGTCATTGCAGATAAGGGAACAGACAAATAAGAAAATAGAATTTGATGGTCCTGACAACCAATAAGAAGATAAGATTGCAAAGATATGCAGAGATAGCGATGACTGAAAATAGATTTATCATAGATAGAGAAATATACAATAAGTCTAGCTAAGAAATATTTATGGATTGACATTGCTAGATTGATGGAAAGACAAAATTAGATAGATACATCGGCGGTTGACCAGTGAGGGAAGCTAGATCAGTAGCAACTCGAGGTATCATGGCGTCTGATTCTATAAAAAAAAAAAAAAAAAAAAAAAAAAACATATGGGGCTTATTTTGATGACGTCATAGAGGTCACGGATGCTTAGTGAATATGGTTGATCATCTTTAGTCTTTTCAGTTTTCAAAAAGGATGGAAAATAATGATTTTAAAGGTTATATTTTCATTGGACAAACATCAAAACAGACACCACCTCGATTTGCTATTGATCTAGCCTTCCCTGTCGAACCAGTTTCGTCCTTTTGACAACCGAACTGCGAACCCCTGGCGCTCCGACACCCCGAAATGGCGCTATATTATTGGAACCACCAGCGTGAATTTGTCTTTCATGAAAGCGTTCGACAGTTTTCTTTTTAACTGTTCAGCCTACAGAAGGAATACTCTTTTTCATAATAGGTACAACGACACAGCAATTTTGAATTGAATCTGTATGAATGGTTTGTAATTATTTCAAAATCTAAATATTTTTTGAAGAATTTACTGAACGTTTTGGAATCTATCCCATCACGTCGGCTGCACTTGGGTCTCGTTATTGCGATGTCATTTCTTGAAAATTCGTTGAACTTGAAGCAGACGCATTTCTCACATCATTTAACATGCATTCCAAGATATTAAAACATGTCGATGACATGTTCAAATAGCAAATATTTTGCATTTCGCTAGCTAGGGCATAGGTGAGATATTACTTTGCTTGTGACTCATGTATGCATATGTGTGTGTTTGTTTGTTTGTTTGATTGTGTGTGTGTGTCTGTGTATGAAT
>NC_091559.1:925742-933242 GCF_042767895.1 Penaeus vannamei | reverse complement strand
TTTTTTTTTTTTTTTTTTTTTTTTTTTTTTTTTTTTTTTTTTACTTCACGTTGAAAAACTTATCAAACGGATTTGTGTTCCTTTATGCATTTTTTTTTACTTCACGTTGAAAAAATCACATCAAAATCGTCGCTAGTATTGTCACTATTATCAAAATTAGGAGTAGCAATATCGTTAATTAACAACAAAAGGATAACTGAAATTTCAACAGTTGTGAACATTATTATCAGGAATTATGAAACATTATCACTGACAATAACATTGTTCATAATGTTCAACCAAGGTGATTATTTTCATCACAGCATATGTCATCACAATACATCCTCAACTCTTTCACCACCACCATCCATCCATCATTACCCTCACTACCATCCCCACCACCATCACCATCGTTATTATCATCACCATCATCATCACCATCATTATTATTATTATCATCATCATTCATCATCACCCTCACTACCATCCCCACCACCATCATCATTATCATCATCTTCACCATCATTATTATCATCACCATCATCATTATCGCCATCATTATAATTATTATCGTTATCATCACCATCATCATTATCGCCATCATTATAATTATTATCGTTATCATCACCATCATCATTATCATCACCATCATCATCACCAACATTATCATTATCATCATCATCATCATCACCATCATTATTATCATCATCATCACCATCATCTTCACCATCACCATCACCACTAATCTTGAACACATACCTCCCATCTATCACCACATAACTTACCTACAATCCATCGCAAAGAAACCAGCATTCATCACAAATCACCACACACCCCACGCCACATTTCACCATCATCACACCCTCATCTCCGCCTCCAATTACTGTGCCATCCTCAACTCTGCAACGACGACCATGCTGCTCTTGCAATGGGGGAGAAAACACCTGAAAACACCTGAGAACACCTGAAAGCACCTGAAAACACCTGAAAACACCCGAAAACAACTGGAAACACCTGAAAACAACACCTGGAAACACCTGAAAACACCTGAAAACACCCGAAAACAACTGGAAACACCTGAAAACAACACCTGGAAACACCTGAAAACACCTGAAAACACCTGAAAACACCCGAAGACAACTGAAAACACCTGAAAACAACTGAAAACACCTGAAAACACCTGAAAACACCTGGAATTTTGTAACGTAAAAAATGCGTGTCGGAGGAAGTCGCTGTCATATGCTCGGTGACGGATGGGTGAAGGCTGGGGAGAGACAGATGGCTTGGGGAGGAGGTATGGAGGGGGAGGGCGGGAGAGGGGAGGTGGGAGGGGAGGAGGGGGAGGGGAGGGAGGGGGAATGAAGGTGGGAGGGGGAGAGGAGGAGGGGGAATAGAGGTGGGAGGAGGGGGTGGAGGGGGGAGGAGGGGGTGGAGGGGGAGGAGGGAGGGAGGAGGGGGGAGGGAGGGGGGAGGGGCAGGAGGAGGAGGGGAAATGGAGGTGGGAGGTAGGGGGGGTGGGAGGGGGAGGAGGAGGGAGGTGGGAGGGAGGGGGGGAGGAGGAGGAGGGGAAATGGAGGGGGAGGGAAAGGGGAGGGGAAGGGGAAATGGAGGTATGGAGGGGGAGGGCGGGAGGGAGGAGGGATGGAGGAGGGGAAATGGAGGAGGAGGGGAGGGAGGAGGGAGGGGAGGAAGGGGAGGGGAAATGGAGGTGGGGGGGGGGAATGGAGGTGGGAGGGGGAGGAGGTGGAAATGGAGGGAAGGGGAGGAGGAGGGAGGGGGAATGGAGAGACAAGGTGAGGGAGGCTTGGAGAAAAATAAGGGAGGGGGAGGAGGAGGAGGATGTGATGAAAAGGGGAAATTGAGGTTGAGGCGAGAGACACAAGATAAGGGAATTAGGAAACAGAAAGGGATGGAAAAGGGAAGAAAGACAAATGGAGAGAAAGAGGAAACAGGAGAAGATGGAAGAAAAGGAGGATAGAAAAAGGGAGAAATAGATAAGTAAAGAATAAAAGGGAGAAGGAGAGAGAAGGAGAGAGAAGGGATAGAAGCAATAACAAGAAGAAAATCAAGTATATTAAAGGGAAAATACGAAAGAATTGGAAGGGACAGGCAGGAAGGGGTGGGGGTGGGGGGGGGGGAGTGACCGGGGAAGCACCTTAATGATGTCCAGAAATTGAAGGGAATTATGGTGATGACTGAGTTCATAACCAAACGATGGTGATGATTAGTATGGTGGTGATAATAGTGGTGATATTTCTAGATTTTTCATCATTGATATGCCTGGTGTTGCTTCAATTACTACTTTTATTACTGCTACTAATTTTACTACTCTTAGCACTGAGGTACATGTTTACTTCCATTACTTGTACTAAGATTATTACAAACGATACAACACCAAAAGACAAAACAGACACACACAAAAGAAAAAAATAATAGCCATAACAAGAGGAATAGATAATCACAATAACAAAAAACAACAGAGACAAAAAACAGCAACAATATTTTTTAAAAATCACAACAAAATGAACAACCACAAATCCAAAGACTAAAAAAAAAAAGACAACTGCAGATTTCACAAAAAAGACAAAAAATAAATAAACAAAAAGCTCTGCAATAATTCTACGACAACAGCAACAACAACAACAACAACAAAACTCCAATAAATCAAGCCACCAACAACAGCAAAAAAAACAGCAACATCCAGAGAAACAATAACAAAAACCAAGCAAGAAACACGGCCATGACCCAGACAAGAACATCAAAGCCAAAACAGATCGCCAATGGACGCTTTAATAACGATAAAAAACACGATTCTCAGCTCATTCCATCTCGACGAAGGATAAGATTCGGACAAGAGACAAAAAGAAACATGAAATATAATAAGCACGTCAACAGAACACATACACATACATACGCACATAAACACACACGAATTCACGCACGCACATACACACACGCATACACACACACACGCACACACACACACACACACACACACACACACACACACACATACATACACACACACACACACACACACACACACACACGTACACACACACACACACAATACTAACAAAATTAGAGCAGCAACTATGCTCACAACCTATACAGCAAGAATAACAACAACAACATCAACAATAACGACGACGACAACGACAACAACAGCAACAACAACGACGACGACAACAACAGCAACAACAACAACAACAACAACAACAACAACAACAACGACAACACCAACAACAACAACAGCAACAACAAATACAACAACAACAACAACAATAGCAACAACTACACCAACACCACCAACAACAAATACAGCGAGAACAAAAACAACAACAAAAACAACACACTCCTTCCCCCCCTCCAGCCGCCGATAAGCCTCCCCCCCTCAAATCGCTTCCGAAGTCCCCCCTTCACTTCAAAGACAACAACAACAGCAACAACAACAACAACAACAACAACAGTAACAACAAATACAACAACAACAAAAACACCACCACCAACAACAAATACAGCGAGAACAAAAACAAACCGACAAATACAACACACTCCCTCCCCCTCCAGCCGCCGATAAGCCTCCCCCCAAATCGCCTCCGAAGTGCCCCCCCCCCCCTTCACTTCAAAGACCGATAAGAAATGTGACATCAAGGTCGAGATGAGGAGAAAGTGTCTTGGGTCAGGATATCGGATGTCACTTCCTTCGCCTCAAAGTTATTATGGGGAGAGGAAAGCTGTCGGAGGTGATATGAGGGGGAGGGAGGGAGGGGAGGAGAGGAGAGGTGGGGGAGGGGAGGGGAGGGGGGGAGGGGGAGGGGAGGGAGGGGAGGGGAGGGAGGAGGAGGGAGGGGGTAGTGGTGGTGGGTTAGGGGTGGGGTGGCTTAGGGGGGAGGGGGTAGTGGTGGTGGGTTAGGGGGGTGGGGTGGGGTTGGGTTTGCAGTAAGGCTCAGGATAATGATGGCTATTTTCTTGTTTTTCTTTTTTTTTTCTTTTTTTTTGGGTGGGGTGGGGGGTGGGGGGAGGGATGGGTAAATTCTGATGTCATTATTGGGGTTATTAATCGTGTTGTTGTTATCATAATCATTGTTGTTGTTTGTTTAGTTGTGATTATCATATTGTAATCATTATCCTCATTATCTTTATTGTCATTTCTATAGTTATCATTAATTATGTATCATTATAATCATCATCATCATCACCCTTATGATTATTATGACAATCATCCACGTCATTATTGTTATTATTCCAAATAATCAATGTTATTACCATTACTATTCTTTATTATTGCTATTAACATTGCTAACTTCATTATCATCACAGTTATCATTGATTTAATCATCATCCTCATCAATACCAGCAGTATTATTATCATAATCACAAAAATCGTCTTTTATCACTATCATTATCATCAAACCATCCCTCTATCTCCATTTTTATTATCTCTTCTCCTCATCTCCTTCACCGTGAATGGAATCAGAAGATAATGATAATGACAGGAATTATGTTGTTCAATTTTTCATTGCATTTTATCCTTGCAGTGTTAGTGGTTGGCAACACTACGTGCCGCAGATACCAATTGCTTTTTTTTTTTTTTTTTTTTTTTTTTTTTGCTGTTATTCCTCCACCTGCTTTTCTTCCTATCTTCCATTTACTTTCTCCTTTTTTCTTTATTTCTTTCTCTCTCTTTCTTTACGTGAAATTGGTCCTTTCGCTTATTGGGTTACGTGTTTTTCCCTTCATTTTCTTTTCTCGAGTTTCCGATTCTGATTTAAAAGAGAGAGAGAGAGAGAGAGAGAGAGAGAGAGAGAGGAAACACACACACACACACACACACACACACACACACACACACACACACACACACACACACACACACACACACACACACACACACACACACACACATATATATATGTATATATATACATATATATATATATATATATATATATATATATATATATACACATACATATATTGCATTCTGTGCATAAAAGTTAACGGATCTGTGTAAAGGCGAGTGACAGAGTTGCCAGTTTTATGGAAAATTCTGGAAAGTCTGATGACGAGTAGGCGTTGTTGTTCAGAACTTGGCACTGCAGACGGAAAAAGGTGAAAAGAAAGAAAAAAATAATAAAGTGAAATGCCTTCCTTTGTGTCTATTCCTTTCTTTGTTTTGGGTTCTCTTTCCCTCCTCCTACGTGCCGCAGATACAAAGTTGTTGTTTTTTTTTTTTTGTTTTTTTTTGCTGTTATTCCTCCACCTGCTTTTCTTCCTTTCTTCCATTTATTTTCTCCTTTTATCTCTATTTCCTTCTCTCTCTTTCTTTACGTGAAATTGGTCCTTTCGCTTATTGGGTTACGTGTTTTTCCCTTCATTTTCTTTCCTCGAGTTTCCGATTCTGATAAAAAAAAGAGAGAGAGAGAGAGAGAGAGAGGAAACACACACACACACACACACACACACACGCACACACACACGCACACACACACATACACATAAACACACATATATATATATATATATATATATATATATATATATATATATATATATATATATATATATATATATATATATATATATATATATGTATGTATATATATATATATAGAGAGAGATAGATAGATAGATAGATAGATAGATAGATAGATAGATATAGATATATATATATACATACATATATTGCATTCTGTGCATAAAAGTTAACGGATCTGTGTAAAGGCGAGTGACAGAGTTTCCAGCTTTATGGAAAATTCTGGAAAGTCTGATGACGAGTAGGCGTTGTTGTTCAGAACTTGGCACTGGAGACGGAAAAAGGGGAAAAGAAAAAAAAAAATAAAGTGAAATGCCTTCCTTTGTGTCTATTCCTTTCTTTGGTTCTCTTTCCCTCCTCCTACGTGCCGCAGATACAAAGTTGTTGTTGTTGTTTTTTTTTTTCTTTTTTTCTTTTTTTTTTTTTTTTTTTTTTTTGCTGTTATTCCTCCACCTGCTTTTCTTCCTTTCTTCCATTTATTTTCTCCTTTTATCTCTATTTCCTTTTCTCTCTTTCTTTACGTGAAATTGGTCCTTTCGCTTATTGGGTTACGTGTTTTTCCCTTCATTTTCTTTTCTCGAGTTTCCGATTTTGATTTAAAAAGGAAAGAGAGAGAGAGAGAGAGAGAGAGAGAGAGAGAGAGAGAGAGGAAACACACACACACACACACACACACACACACACACACACACACACACACACACACACACACACACACACACACACACACACATATATATATATATATATACATATATATATATATAGGAGGAGGGGGAGGGGAAATGGAGGTGAGGGAGGGGGAATGGAGGTGGAGGGAGGGGAGGGGAGGGGAGGGGAGGGGGAATGGAGGTGGGAGGGAGGGAGTAGGGAGGGGAGGGGGAGGAGGGGAGTGGAAATGGAGGTGGGAGGGAGGGGGAGGGGAAATGGAGGGGGGAGGGAGGGGTGAAGGGAGGTTGAAATGGAGGTGGGAGGGAGAGGGAGGGGGGGCGAGGTGGGAGGGAGGGGAAATGGAGGGGGAAGGAGGGAGGGGACAAGGAGGACGGGAGGGGGGAATGGAGAGGGAAGGGGGAAGGAGGAGGGGAAATGGAGGGGGGAGGGAGAGAGACAAGGTGAGGGAGGCTTGGAGAAAATAAGGGAAGGATAGGAGGAGGAGGAGGGGAGAGAGAGAGATAAGGTGATGAAAAGGGGAAATTGAGGTTGAGGCGAGAGACACAAGATAAGGGAATTGGGAAACAGAAAGGGATGGAAAAGGGAAAAAAAGACAAAAGGAGAGAAAGAGGAAACATGAGAAGATGGAAGAAAAGGAGGATAGAAAAAGGGAAAAATTGATAGATAAAGAATAAAAGCGAGAGAAGGGAGAAGGAGAGAGAAAGGAGAGAAGGGAGAAGGAGAGAGAAGGGAGAGAAGCAATAACAAGAAGAAAATCAAGAATATTAAAGGGAAAGTACGAAAGAAGGAGAAGTGACAGACAGGAAGGGGTGGGGGGGGGGGGTGCGACCGGGGAAGCACCATAATGACGTCCATAAATTTGAAGGGAATTATGGTGATGACTGAGTTCATAAAGAAACGATGGTGATGATTAGTATGGTGGTGACAATAGTGGTGATATTTCTAGATTTTTCATCACTAATGTGCCTTCAATTACTACTTTTATTACTGCTACTATTACTACTTTTACCACTGCGGTACATGTTTACTTCCATTACTTGTACTAAGATTATTACAAGCGATACAGCACCAAAGACAAAACAGACACACAGAAAAACACCAAATAATACACGCAACATCAATAAGAATAGACAACAACCATAACAAAAAAACAGCAGAGACAAAAACACCAACAATATAAAAATACCACAACAACAAAACGAACAACACCAAAGCCAAAGAGTAAACTGATAATAATAATAATAATAATAATAATAATAATAATAATAATAATAATAATAATAATAAAATAAAAAAGACAACGGCAAATT
>NC_091559.1:898242-900742 GCF_042767895.1 Penaeus vannamei | reverse complement strand
AAAGGAAAGGGGGATAGAAATAAGAAGAGAAGGAAGAAGAGGAAGAAGGAGAATTGGAGAAAAGGAAGAACAAGAGAGAAAGGAAAGGGAGAGAGAAATAAGAAGAGGAGGAAGAAGAGGAAGAAGGAGAAATGGAGAAAAGGGATAACAAGAGAGAAAGGAAAGGGAGAGAGAAATAAGAAGAGGAGGAAGAAGGAGAATTGGAGAAAAAGGACGAACAAGAGAGAAAGGAAAGGGAGAGAGAAATAAGAAGAGAAGGAACAAGAGGAAGAAGGAGAATTGGAGAAAAGGAAGAACAAGAGAGAAAGGAAAGGGAGAGAGAAATAAGAAGAGGAAGAAGGAGAATTGGAGAAAAAGGACGAACAACAGAGAAAGCAAAGGGAGAGAGAAATAATAAGAAGAGGAAGAAGGAGAATTGGAGAAAAAGGACGAACAAGAGAGAAAGGAAAGGGAGATAGAAATAAGAAGAGAAGAGAAGAGAAAATCAGGCTTTCATACCAGCTGATCAGGCGACGCAACGGAAATCCTGTTGTCGCCGGCTTGCTGTGTGTAAACTCCCGGCTGGACCAACATTAAGAAAGAATTACACTGTATTCGAGGTTAAGGAATTTCTCTTTGTTGATCACGCCAGGTCACGTCAGGTCACGTCTGGGCAAGTCAGGGCAAATTAGGTCCCTTTTGGTACTGCTACACTTCTTGCTCCACATCTACACGGCTCTCTCACGTCTGTCAGCTGGAGGTACAGGAACACTGCATTCAAGGTTAAGGAATTTCTCTTTGTTGATCACGACAGGTCACGTCAGGTCACGTCAGGGCAAATCAGGTCCCTTTTGGTACTGCTACATTGCTTGCTTCGCATCTACACGGCTCTCTCACGTCTGTCAGCTGGAGGTACTGGAACACTGTATTCAAAGTTAAGGAATTTCTCTTTGTTGATCACACCAGGTCACGTCAGGGCAAATCAGGTCCCTTTTGGTACTGCTACACTGCTTGCTTCACATCTACACGGCTCTCTTACGTCTGTCAGCTGGAGGTACAGGAACACTGTATTCAAAGTTAAGGAATTTCTCTTTGTTGACCACGCCAGGTCACGTCAGGTCCCTCTTGGTACTGCTACACTTCTTGCTTTGCATCTACACGGCTCTCTCACGTCTGTCAGCTGGAGGTACTGGAACACTGTATTCAAAGTTAAGGAATTTCTCTTTGTTGATCACGCCAGGTCACGCCAGGTCACGTCAGGTCACGTCAGGGCAAATCAGGTCCCTCTTGGTACTGCTACACTTCTTGCTTCACATCTCCACGGCTCTCTCACGTCTGTCAGCTGGAGGTACAGGAACACTGTATTCAAGGTTAAGGAATTTCTCTTTGTTGGTCACGTCAGGTCACGTCAGGTCACGTCAAAGCAAATCAGGTCCCTTTTGGTACTGCTACACTTCTTGCTTCACATCTACACGGCTCTCTCACGTCTGTCAGCTGGAGGTACAAGAACACTGTATTCAAGGTTAAGGAATTTCTCTTTGTTGGTCACGTCAGGTCACGTCAGGTCACGTCGGGGCAAATCAGGTCCCTTTTGGTACTGCTACACTGCTTGCTTCACATGTACTCGGCTCTCTCATGTCTGGAGGTACAGGAAGAACTCGTAGTGTGAGTCTGTGATGTATCTTATGCAAAGTTTCTTAAGTGATGAACTTGGAAGACCGTGTCAGGGGTGTTATAGTAATGTGGTATTCTCACTGAGTATCGTATAAGGTTATGATCACAGACGCAGGGATGTGTGCACGTTCCCACAACAGAATTTATTTTAAGAGCTCCTCCTCGGACGTAGGAATGAAAGATATCTCGGGTTTCTTCTCCGTCTGATGAGAATCCCTTGAGCGGATCGAAACGTCACGCTTCAGTTTCGTTTATACCGTGGCGGCGTTTCGTTCTAGGTACAAAGTCATCTTCGTCAGCTGGCTTCCCACGCACAAGACAAACGTAGAAGCGACATGACGTCTCGAACGGGAGGTTATGAACTGTTTGTCGGTGTACAGGAACTCGGATGATAAAGATAACTTTGAACACGGCAGCTCCGTCCACACAACAGCCAGACTACACCAAGAGTTGTTCCAGAGTTCTTCCTCGGGGTACATAAGGCCTGTAGTCTGGAGGATGAGAACGAACACGTCACTGAACCCTCTATATCATCCCGCCGCCGCAATGGCTTCCCTTCTGGACATTAGGAAATTATGGAGAACATTATAGGAGACGCAGGAACCGAATAATCCCTCCTTATGAAAGTTCTTGACATTATTACAAAAAAAAAACATTTTCGAGGCATCCCGAGGGTCCTCTTAGAATCGCCAATACATCTGGCACTTAAGTAGGAGATTTGGTACGAAATAAGAGGCGCCCCTCTCTCTCTCTCTCTCTCTCTCTCTCTCTCTCTCTCTCTCTCTCTCTCTCTCTCTCTCTCTCTCTCTCTCCTCTCTCTCTCTCTCTCTCTCTCTCTCTCTCTCTC